>NW_006781879.1:250264-276955 GCF_000442215.2 Lipotes vexillifer | reverse complement strand
GGGAAAGAGGGAGTCAAAGAAAACTCCCCGACTATCTGATAGGTGACCTTGTAACCAAACAAGATAGGCAATACGAACAGGAGCATTAGCTGGGGAAAAGGTGAGGTAGATAATGAAGAGGCTCTGACACGATGATTTAAAGTGTCAACTTTAAGGGGCATCTAAATGGAAAAGTCCAGAAAGCAGCTGGATATACAATGGACATACAAGTTTGGTTCTCGGAAGGAGAGACCAGGGTCAGAAACAGAAATTTGGGAGTAATCAACACACAGATAGTATCTAAATAGTGGAAGTAGATGAGAAATGGTAGGAGGAAACGTAAACTCATGTTAAAAATAGCACTGTTTGGAGAAAAACAATAGCCTTAGACAAAACTTAACTGACAATACATATTAAGTCAAACAGTACAATATTTTGAACTAACTTTCCATATAGAGGGAAACCTTTAAGGTGGGAAAGGATAGCTGGAACCATGAGACTGACTGGTAAAAGCAAACAATGAATGACACTTGAAACAATAACATAAAAGTGCTACTAAACTAAAGCCATTTCATACTAGAAAAGCCAAAATTAAAATATCTAAGTTTTAAGAAAAAATCCACAATCTACAACATTAAAAAATAAGTTTTAACAAAAGAACTTGCGTTACCTAACCTGTTTCTTGAAAAAGGCCAAACTAGAACCTAGTATTCTTTTTTATCTCCCAATGCCAATTTTTTAAATTAAAATAATAAAGATAACCTGATTACTAACAAATCTAGTTAAAAACAGAACGAGTCGAGTTCTTTTCTTTTTTTAAACTGTATAATTACTAACTGAAAAGGAAAGCACTTCTCTGTTCGTAATAAGTCAGCCTTTTTGAAGGCAACTTATTTTACAAATTCAAGTTGAAATTATATTCTGATGCCTCCCCCAACTTCAGTTTACAATGAAGAACTCAAAGTCAAATCCACATAAAGCAAAAAATCTTTTCATAATAGGAGTGAACATCTAATAATTTACTTGATCAACAGAATGCTATTTCTAAAAAGAGCTCTCCTTTTAACAGAAGATATAATACAAAGCAGGTTATCCTGTCCCAACATACACTTTTCTTCTTTGTCCATTTCTCCTTATATTTCCATTGTTCTTTCAAGTAATTTCACTGAGATATCTAAACCATCCCTTCAACATTACCATTTATTTCTACAGGCAAAGGTGGTTCAAAGAACTAGTGACTCGTCTATCTACTATCAGTGTGGCTAAACCACAATGCCCATTTGGGTTAATAACACACAAGGTCAAACAGAGGTTGACAGTCCATGATCAAAGCAAGCTGGCTATTCTTTCTGTCATTTATATAGAACACACAAGACGTGTTTATCTCCACCAGCCTCTGAATGACCTCCTTTAGGTGGCATGGAAAAGATCCCACATTTCTATAAAGCACTAACCAAAGGAGTTTTCTTATTTGATACTCTCATTAAGAGCAAATTTTATTTTTTTGAAACTTTTGATCTTTTTCGTTTACTCAAGAACCCCTCAAGTTGAAGGCCATATTGTCTAAATCAAACTGGTTTAATGCATAAAACAAGGACAGGGCAACTGGCAAATGCTCAAGAGGAAAGAGTATGCATACAACAGGCTGCCATTACAAAACATGGGCCTCATTAGAGATTTTTTCAAAATTAGTAAAGGCAATAGCATTTAACATTTCAAAGTTCAAAAGGCAGCCAGAAAAGTCATTCTTAACTCCTTTTTTACTACTTAAAACTCCTACTGTTTTATCAATCTGAACATCAGTAATACAAACGCTGTAAAGCCTTAGTAATTAGATCAACTAGTAGAAAGTACTGAGCAGTACAGCCTACGGATTAACACGTATGCATTTTCATGCCAGGCATGTAACTTGGACTAGATTAAGGAATTATTTAAAAGTAGAATGATTTACTATCAGCATTACTGTATAAAATGAAAATTTCCAAATAATTTTAAGCCGATATTCTCTGTGACCAAGGTTAAATAATACTCCCAATATTTTTTATACTGTGAAGTTGCAAAACTAATACTTTTGACCACCACCACCAAGAGAAGAAAAAAAAAAGGCCCTGGCTGTCTTGTCACAAATTCACAATTCTGGGATCTTATGCATTGATTACATGAAAGATAGTAAATCTCTCAGTTTTCTTTCTTTTCTCCTGTTAAAACAAGAGGGTCCTACTGCCTGGTAGCTCAAGAGAAATAAAATGAGTTGATAATAGACAAACAACTATTAAATATCGAAAATACATATGGCACAGAGAACTACATTCAATATCCTATGATAAACCATAATGGAAATTATATAAAGAATGTATATATATGTATAACTGAATCACTTTGCTGTACAGCATTAATTAACACAACATTGTAAATCAACTATACTTCAATAAAAAAAATTTCTACAGTCGAAAAAGAAAAAGAATACATTGGGAGAGAGACAAAAGCAGATGATCAGAAATGATGACAAACACTCAGAAATAAGTGGCAAAGTGAAGCAGTCATTATTTGTAGGGGGTTCAGGTTAGAAAAAAAGAGCCCCCAGCCCATCCTGAAAATGGGTGAATATGAGCATAATGCATTAGGTGCAGCTGAACAAGGAGAGATGAAACACCCTATCAGGGTCTCCTTGAATTTAAATGTTGCCTCACTGTCATGGGGGAAAAAATGCATGCTCGTGAGTAGGCTGAAGGGAAAGGATGGAGCTGGAGGTTGAGAGAAGACAAATGTGTCGCGTGACTGAAGGTGTAATAAAGTTTATGAACTATTTTTCTTTGTTTTGCTTTGTTAGGAGACAGTGGTGAAAGGGGGGAAACATTTAAATAAAGCAAAATGCTTGACAAGAGTACGTAATCTTTCACTGAAAGTCTTTAAATGTATAAATATCACTTGAATTAGACATTTTCTCAATGTTAATTGTTACTGTGCCTTCTACAGGGTTATATTTATTCTGGAAGCAAATCCAACGTTAGATTAGGTGGTATGTTAACAAGAACTAGTTGTGATTATCAAAAGCTTTCAAAGCCACTTAAAAAAATACTTAATCACCTATAATACTGTTTTTAAATTTTCTTTCAAGCAAGCAGAATAGTGCTTAAAGGAACCTGTGCTCTCTACCACTAGTGTTGTAGTGTTAAAATGACAAATATCTTAAGTGATTACCTCACTTAATCTTTCAAACACCGTATCATTACCTTGAACCGCATTCACAAGAGTTTATATAAGAAAACCCATTGACACAAGTTATATTTGAGTTTTTAAATAAACTTTTAGAAACAGTCTAGAAGTGTATCGGTTAATCACATTTTAAAATTGATAATCACACAAACTGAATTCTCTGGGGTTTGTACTTAGAGGCTATCAGTAGCACTAAAATATCTTTGTATCTTATGCCTCTCCTATAGGAGAAAAAGTAGATAATCAGGGAACATGATAGACTTCCCATAAAAGGCATTCTTTGAAAATAAGCAGCACCTGGTAAACATCCTGCTCTGCTCTTGGTTTAATTCTCCCTTCTTCTGGTCCTAACCATGACCCTACCTCCCCTGTTCCATCTCACATCACTACCACCCTCCTAAGCCTCCCGCCATCGTTCAGGTAACAACTCTTCTCTGCTCCTTCCATGATTTCTGAGTTGAGGAAACCATCATATTCAACTATCGCTTCTATGGAAACAATACAAAATCTGTACCTCTAGTGTTGCCTCTTTGATATCTGCCTCAATTCTATAACTGCTTACCTGACTTCTTTACCTGGTATTAAATTTAACATCGCACAGGCTCTAGTGAGACTACCTAGGTTAACATCCCACCTCCACCACTTATGAACTCAACAGCTTTAGAGAACTTCATCTGCAAAACAGATGCTTCTTCATCTGTAAAACAGAAATAAAATTGGAACCTGCAACTCATTGGTAGACTGCAAGAATTAAACTAGATAATATCTAATTGATGTAAAGCACTTTGAACAGTGCCTGCCACATAGAAGACACTTGATAAAAATCAAATATTATCCATTACTTTATTATAACATTTAGCTGTAACTTTAAATACAGCATGCTCAAAAACAAAAACATGTCTTCCTTCAAACTGGAGAACAAAAAGGCACTAGCACTATCAAACATCTAGACTTATTATAAATCTATACTAATTATGACTATGTCAGGTAAGAAGTAGTAGAATAAGCACCAAAATAAAGAAATAGATCAGTGGAAGCAAACAGAGAGCCCACAGACAGACCCAACCATCTATGGACACTCAGGCTGTGACAGAGTGGATAATATATAGATTAAAGGAGAAAGGACAGGTTTTCAAAAAATAAATGATACTGGAAAAAGTCGGAGTCTACACAGAAAATAAATAAATAAAATGGGATCCTCTTCCTGGTATCATACCAAAAAAAATCATCTCCAGATGAATTATAAACCTGAATGTAAGAAGTAAAAACCATGGAATTTTGAGAAGAAAATACATAGAAAATCTTAACTTCAGAGTAAGGAAAGACTTCTTAAACAGTAAGAGCGCGGACCCAAAGGCAAAGGCTGATAAATTTTAAGCCAGAATTTCTCTTCACCCTAAGATACCATAAAAGAAAGTGAAAGATAAGCCACAAGATACAACATATGTAATATGTAAGGATTAGTATACAGAATACATTTAATGTATTCCCACAAATAAATAATAAAAAAATAACAGCGAAATTTATTTAAAGAGCCATTTCACAGAAAAGGAAAATCTAAATGGCAAATAAACATATAAAAAGATGCTCAACATCACTAGTAATCACAGAAACACAAATTAAGACCACATTGAGATACCATCTCCACCAGCAGATTGGCAAAAATTTACAACCCTGACCATATCAAGTACTGCCAAAGAGTGGAGAACAACCACACCCATCCATGACTGGTGGGAGTGAACGCCAGTACATCCGTGGGGGGAAAGTTCATCATTACCTAAAACTTTGAATATGCACACACCTGTGACCCAATAATTCCTAGGTACATATCCTAAAATAACTCTTGCACATCCGCACCAGAAAACATGTTCAAAATATTCAGAGCAGCAGTGCTCGTGAAAGCAAAACACAGGGAAAACTCAAAACTCTTTCAATAATAAAATGGATAAATTGTGACAAATTCATTCAGTAAAATACTATGAATGGCCAGTTATTTTACATCCATCAACATGGATAAATCTAAAAGCAAAATGTTAAGGAAAAGAAGCAAATCTCAGAACACAGACAGTATAAGTCCAATAAATAAAGTTTAAAAGAGGGCAAAACTAAACAACACATTGTTTAGAGATATATTTAATAGATGATAAATTTACTAATAAAAGGAAGGGAATGACCCACAAAAGTCAGGATAAAGGTTACATCTCAGGGATATGACTGAAAGAGGGACAACGGGGCAGTTTCTAAGGTCTCATCAAGGCTTTATTTCTTATGCTGGGTGGTAGATATTAGGTGTTAAGTTTGTTAACCTTATTTAAACTGTACATGTTTCATAAACTCATTTATTTATGATATATTTCACAATAAAACCAATGTGGTGGGGGTTGAGTTTGACTCTTTTTTTGGCGATACGTGGTCCTCTCACTGTTGTGGCCTCTCCCGTTGCAGGGCACAGGCTCCGGACGCGCAGGCTCAGCGGCCATGGCTCACGGGCCCAGCCGCTCCGCGGCATGTGGGATCTTTCTGACCAGGGCACGAACCCGTGTCCCCTGCACTGGCAGGCGGACTCTCAACCACTGCGCCACCAGGGAAGCCCCGGGGGCTGAGTTTGAGAGTGAAGTCAGGAAATGAAAAATCTTAAGAAGTCTCTTGGGGGACTTCCCTGGCGGTCCAATGGTTAAGATTCCACTCTTCCACTGCAGGGGGTTTGATCCCTGGTGCAGGAACTAAGATCTCACGTGCCGCACAGCACGGCCAAAAATTTTAAGTCTCTCGGGGAAGGCAAGAAGAAAAATAGGACCAGAGCTAAAAGGGGTGTATGGGGCTGAGTAGGTCTGAGCTTGTTTAAATACCAATGAAAAGGTACCAATGGGGTTGGAGAGATGAAAATAGAGGTGAATGAGGAAATAATTTATAGAATGAAGGTTGTAAGAAGTGGGTGGAGTGGGTGGAGTATGATTCAGAGATGTGAAAAAAAGATACTTCTTTCACTGTAACTTGAGGAACAATTCAAGAACCACGGATTACATGCCCGCTTCCCCCATAAACTGTACCTCCCTTGATGGCCAGGCATTATTAGAACAGTGCTAATGGACAAGGAAGAGAAAAGAGGTAAGGACTGCTTTGGATAGTTTCAAAAAGTAGAGACTGGATTCCCTGAGAAAAGTACGTTGTTAATACTTGACAGATATTCAAATCACCTATTAGCTAACTTCACAAATACTCAAATACCTATTAGAAAAGTCTACCTTAAAGTTTCATTCCTTATCAGATAAATTCAAAACAGTATAATGCCCAAAGTCCAACTCATACTTTTGTTGATAACATACTGAGTATTTGTAATGTTAGGAATCTTTTAAAAGCTAACTTCCTGAAAATTCATTCTTACATCACTTATAAAAGATAAGAAAAAAATCAACTTCCACTTACTTAACTGAGTTTCTAAAGTGGTCTTCAGCCGGATTTTTTACAGTACAACTATTCAGGAGCCATAAGTCTGCCTCTGATGCATTTTCTATTAAAAAGATAAATATGAAAAAGAAAAGTAAGTATCACATTTAATCAGCCAAAAATATCCAAGTGCTTACTCAGATGGCACTGGGACCGCAGGGGGAGAGGAGAGAGAGCTAGTGGGTAGAGTCAAGTAAACAGGCAATTACAACATAGTAGATAACTGCTTCAATATAGAAACATTGGTGAGAAATAAATATTAAAATATATAACCTGTGCTATTATCTTCTCATTTAAAATATAAAGAGGATAAGCATTTTCTTCAAACATTCTGAATACTTGCGAGTATTTAATACTAACAAAAACTAAAGTGAAACTGGCCTAATCTTACCTCTGAATATGAAATTAATTGCCCCTTTTTAGGCTGTGTGTTAATATTTTTCAAGCACATGTATTATACACTGAATATTCTTCAGCTTGAAATGTTACTAAAAATATTGTTTGTCTTCTTTGAAAAAGTTAATGATTTACATCAAAGTGAGTCTTTTATTCCTCACTAATTTGATTAGATGCTGTTATACACTATAACAAACTCACTAGCAACACAACAAATTACCCAAACCAAACCCGTCACGTTTATTGAAATGAATATGTATGTATGTATGGCTGCACTGGGTCTTCATTGCTATGCGCAGGCTTTCTCCAGTTGTGGCGAGCGGGGGCTACTCTTCGTTGCGGTGTGTGGGCTTCTCATTGTGGTGGCTTCTCTTGTTGCAGAGTACAGGTTCTAGATGCGAGGGCTTCAGTAGTTGTACGCAGGCTGCGGTAGTTGTGGCTCATGGGCTGTAGAGCGCAGGCTCGGTAGTTGTGGTGCCCGGGCTTAGGTGCTCCGCGGCATGTGGGATCTTCCCAGACCAGGGCTCGAACCCATGTCCCCTGCATTAGTAGGCGGATTCTTAACCACTGCACCACCAGGGAAGTCCCTCGAAATGAATTTATAAATGCCTTAAGTGCTTGATGCTATTCCAACAGGCTTGCTGCCTAAACGGACTTATACATTAAAATAGGATTACCACAATGAAAGGAAAACCAAAGTTGAAAACTGCAGCACCTTCAATGTTATTTCAACAAGAACAGAAGCAGAGGTCAAAAGACATGAAGAACTAAGGACATATGGATGTCTGTGTGTACATTCTCTACCTGGGAATGGAGCTTCCAGTGAGAGCATTACATGAGAGGGATGGTGAGCACATCCAAGCTTCTGATAACTTGGCAAAACTTTTTCCCCCAACATTTTATTATAAAAATGGTAAATTTTTTACAAAGAGGTAAGATCCACAAATTCTTGAAAAGGAAAGCTCCTCATTACTATACATCAGCTGAATACTAGGATCCCTCCTAACTTGTCTCCCTCCTTCCATTCATACTCCCCACCCCCACCCAGTCGTCTATTTTCCCACCCAGCAGCCAGAGTGGCCTTTTGTAAAACAGCGATCTGATTACGCCACTCACCTGCTCAAACTTGGTAACGACGAGTATTCACCTACCTCTTCTAGTTCCCTCCAAGTTAGTCCCCACGATGCCACCTAAAAGATAATCCTCTAGTAGCAATCTGATCATAGTACCTTTTCAACCTTACAGTGATTTACAATTGGTATTCAAGACCTATCCAGATCTCCACCTCCTCAACTGCAATATTCATTTCTCCCTATATTCATCTATCCTTCCAGCCACACCAAACCAAATTCCTCAAGCTTGCACTATTCCATCTGCCTAGAATACCTTTATTTTCTTCACAGAATGACAGCTCATACCCCTTTCACCTGCCTATCCACCTGGCTAACTCCTTTTCATCCTTCAGTTTCAGCTCGATGTTTGTGAGATGCCCCCTCTCTGGACTCCCACAGTAGACTGTGTCTAGACTATTCTTGCACTTTACAGTTCTGTATTAAAATAATTCATTTTTCCAGCCTGTCTTTATTACTATTTAAGAGATACTGAAGACATTTTTTTCTGCCACTCTCTGAATGTCCAGGACCTAACACAGATTTTTCTACTTACGAGCATAAATCAGTCAACTACCAAAACACAACGAGGATTTACTATGTGTCAGGCTCTGTTCTAAGTACTAGGGATATGAGAGTGAAACCAGTTTCCACCCTCAAGGAGTTTACAGCCTTAAAGAGGAAGTCTGACCAAAACAAAAGACAGAGAAATAAGCAAGATAATTTCAGGTACCAGTCAATGATGTTAAGATGATTAAAGAGAGTACTGAACAGAGAATAATTGTGGGGTTGCTGGTCAAAATAAGTCTCCCTGGGGGCTTCCCTGGTGGCGTGGTAGTTGAGAATCTGCCTGCTAATGCAGGGGACACGGGTTTGAGCCCTGGTCTGGGAAGATCCCACATGTCGCGGAGCAACTAGGCCCGTGAACCACAACTACTGAGCCTGCACATCTGCAGCCTGTGCTCCGCAACAAGAGAGGCCACGAGAGTGAGAGGCCCCTGCTTGCCACAACTAGAGAAAGCCCTCGCACAGAAACGAAGACCCAACACAGCCAAAAATAAATTAATTAATTTTTTTTAAAAAGTAACAAATGTTCAAGTACAATTGGTGTCAAAAAAAAAAAAGTCTCCCTTGGAAGTTTAAATCTGAGTTGAGACTTAAACAATGGGAAGGAGCCTGCCACGCAAAAATCAGAAGAAAGAGCATTCCAAGGAGAAAACAGCACAAGTGCAGAGGCCATGAAACAGGCCCAAGCTTGCCATGTTCCAGTAACAGAGAGAAGACCAGTGTGATTGGACCCAGGGAGAGAAAGTGGGCAGGAACCAGATAATATTGGCCAGTTAAGAAAATTACATTTATTCTAACAGTAATGAGAAGTCACCACTGGGTTTCAAACATGAACTAATTCCTACTTCAGAAATCCCATTCTGGAAACACTGTGAATAAAAGTCTGTAGATGGGGTAAAAGCAAAAGAAGTGGGGAAAAAAGTAAAGGCAAGAAAATCAGCTGGAAGCTGAGACACTGGTCTAAGGGTAAGAGAAAGACCGTGGAAACCTGGACTGGGATTATAGCAATGGCAAGAATGAGAAGTGAATGGAGGCATGTTTTGGAGGCAGAATTAAAAGAATTCACTGTTAGATCAGGTATAAGTCGTGCAAGAAGGCATCATGTAGGATCGCTAAACACGTGGAAAAGATTCTGGCCTGAGCACCAGTTACTGAGGTGCCATTTATTGAGATGAGGGAGGTTTGGAAAGGCACGGATTTGGGGGACAGAGAATCGATAGCTCTGTTGTGGCCATGTTTTGTTTGAAATCCCTATTAAATGTCCAACTAGAAATACTGATCAGCCATTTGTATATATGAAACCAAAGCTCACAGGAGTCTTCCAGGCTGGAGACCCAAATGGGAGAATCTAAACCCTAAAAAGATACCTGAATTTATAGGAATGGATGTGCTCACCTAAGGAGAGAATGTAGGGTGGGGGGAAAAAGGAGAGAGAAAAAGCAGAAGACAGAACATCGGGTTGTTCAAAGGTCTGATGGAGTTGAGATGAGAAAAGGACATGGAAAAGGAACAGCCAATAAGATAAGGGGATAAAAACTAGGGAGCATGGTGTCACAGAAATCCAGAGAAGAAAGTACTTTAAAAAGAAATAGTCAATTGTGTTAAATGCTAAGAGTTCAAGAAAGATATCTGTATAAATACTAGTATTGTTACCAAAAAAAATAAGATGGTCCTCCACCCTTTTTCATTTTCCTTTCTCAATTTTGAGTATTTGCTTGCTCTGTGCCAACTTACAATCACCCAGCAAAGGCCCTTTTTTAAGGTTTTTAAATAACACAGAAAACAAACTCACTACCAAAGGGGAGTGAGGAGGAAAATCGTATATGGCTATTTGCCAGTAAGTAATGTGATCCCACATGTTCTGCCCCCTTCGATGCCATCAACTATAAGAAACACAACCAAATTTGTAACAGCTCTTCAAGAGAAGTGGAACACTATTCTCTGTTCTTTTAAGTTTTAATATACATCCCAACTTCAAACATTAATATAGGAGGCAGGGTGGGGGTGAGATGCATCTGAAACAGAAGAAATAAGCTAGTATTTGGCATGTCTACCTTAGAGCAGCAGCATCTAGAACGATCAGGAAATACCAGAAGATGTGCAGTTTCTAGAACCTCATCACCCCAAATAAAATAACTGTTCAAACATCCTACTGCTAGTAGGTAATTAGGTTACTGGGTTAACTATCTGCTAAGAGAAGGTTAACAGCTTATGTTCTTGCCTTAATCAGAGCATCCATGTCAGGTTCTCCAGTGTCTGGGACAGGGAAACAGAATTAGAGAGGAGAACACAGGGGACAGGACTAGGGAAATGGGCAAGAACGGACCACAGAAGGGAAAGGCAGTAAGAAGGCACCAAGACTGGAGGCACAGACTTCGAGAAGACCCAGGAAACAATTCTACCTACCATGAGACCTGTCCTCCAACACTGGTCCTTGTTAACCCGTGACATGCAGCTGAAAATCATCTGCACATAGCCAAATATTGCCAATGCCAGAGCTGCGATATCAGTACTGGGGTAAAAAGCTACACACTTGAGGCTATAGCCAGATGGAATCTAGACCTCAAGATTTGACTACTTACAGTCTTTCATTATTTCAAATGGCGCTGCAATGAATAGCCATTTTGTATTTTTCCCAGATTACCTGTGGAATCAAGTCAAAGGATAAATTCCCCTCCATAAAGGGTGCATGGCTTCACATTCCCATAAGCAATGCATGAGACTGACCATCTACCCACATCATCACCCATGGAGTGTGCTATCAAACCTCTGTACTTCTGGCAATGCAGTGAGAAACAGGAAGCCAGTGGGATTTGAACTGTGCATTTCTCTTATTAAGAATGAGTTGAGGGGCTTCCCTGGTGGCGCAGTGGTTGGGAGTCCGCCTGCCGATGCAGGGGACACGGGTTCGTGCCCCGTTCTGGGAGGATCCCACGTGCCGCGGAGCGGCTGGGCCCGTGAGCCATGGCCGCTGGGCCTGCGCGTCCGGAGCCTGTGCTCCGCAATGGGAGAGGCCACAGCGGTGAGAGGCCCGCGTACCGAAAAAAAAAAAAAAAAAAAAAAAAAAAGAATGAGTTGAGCATTTTTTCACATGTTTAAGGGCCTTTGCAGAGTTGGGGTTTTTTTCCCCCCCTATTTTCCATCTGTTCAGATCTTTAGCCCATTTTTCTATCAGGATAGTCATTTTAATCTCTAGTTTTAATTTACAAATATACACACACACACACACAAAGAGGATGTTAATCTTTTGTCTATGATAGAAGTTACAATATTTTCTCCGGGCTTGTTATTTTACTTTTTTATAGTTTCTTCATGCTTTTTTATATTCAGGATATCAAATTTATCAAACTTTTCTCTTTTTTAAATTTTACTGATGTATAGGTGATTTACAACGTTTTGTTAATTTCCGCTGTACAGCAAAGTGACTCAGTTATACATATATATATATATTCCTTTTCATATTCTTTTCCATTATGGTTTATCACAGGATATTGAATATAATTCCCTGTGCTATACAGTAGGACCCTATTGTTTATCCTATATATAATAGTTTGTATCTGCTAATCTATCAAACTTTTCTCTTACTGCTTCCAGATTTTCAGTCATAATTAGAAAGTTTCCTCTACTCCCAGATTATTAAGGAATTCACCCATGTTTTATTTAGATGTTTGCTCTATTAGAACTTTACCCCAGTGTACATTGATCTCACTGAATTTTTTTAATGCGAAATGAAATAAGATCCTTTGTGCTCATACCAAATTGGAAAATATTAGAAAGTATGGTACTACCTAGTGCTAGCAAAGGAATGGGGAAGCTGGCAAGCTCTACTCTGTTGATGGAGTCTATTCTGACAAAACTCTTTGGAATGCAACATGGGAATAGCTGTCAAAAATTTAAATGTGCATGAGAATTTCTCCTACACATGCTTGTAGGATACTTGCACCACACACACATATTTATATACAAACACACAGATATACATATACATATACATGTACACACATATAAATTTTAAAATTCACATGGAAGATTACTGACAAAGCAAAAAACTTGGAAAGCCTACATATCCATTACAAGGAGACTGGTTAAATAAATTATGAGACTGCATCTAAAATGCCATTCAGCTGTTAAAAAAGCAAGATAAATCTGTAAGTACTAATTTATAATAATCTTTGTTATATCATCAGATGAGAGCAAGGTGAAGAGCAGGTCTTGTATTTCACTTGTGTTTTAAAATGGAAAAAGAGGAAATCCTGTTCTAAGTAAAAAAACAAAAATTCTCGAAGCATAAATATGAAACTGTTTGAGGTGTTTGCCCTTGGAAATAAGATGAAGGTTCAGCTGGTCTCCAATACTGTCTTAATATGCACTTTTATAGTCTCTTTTTTTTGTTTAAACTTGCATGGATATGACTTTTATAATTTTATAAAGTTTAACCCTGAGAAGGGGCACATTAATATTTAATTTACCTCTGTCTTCATTGTTTGAATTTCTAACAGCATTTAAACTAAACTTAAAAAAAACTAATCAAGCCTTTAAAAAATTTTTTTTAATTTCCTTTTTCACAGGGCTCAGAAACAATAGTGTTCTTTCATTTTAAGGTAAGAGCATAAACTATTTTCCTGCTGTGATCCATCATGAAAACAGTGACCTGATATACATTTTCTGGGACTTTTCTCCCCACTGCTAAAAGCTTTTGCACTCACTGAACCAAGAAAATGATGGTCATTGACACACCACCCACTTTGAGGGTGAGGATGGAGAAACAAACTATTATTTGTTTTAATCGAAACGCATTTACTTTCCAAACTATTTCTTTATGTATACAAGATAAATTACTTCTAAATCCAAAGTAATAAAAATCTGATTGGCAATAATGACAATAGCTAACATTATTGAGTACTTATTATGTACCCAGCAATGAGCCAAGCACGTCACACTCCTTTTTTTTTCCCATTTAATCCTCCCAATTTGAGGTGAGTTCAACTTTTACTCCAGTTTTACAGAGGGGGAATCTAAGGCTTAGAAAGGATAAGTAACTTGCCTAAAATCACACAGTAAGAGAGGGGGCCAGGATTAGAAATCCAGACAAACTGACTTCAGAGACTGCAAATTTAAGAAAATTAGAATGCCTCATTAGGGGCTCTTTGCTTCTTGATCGAAAATAATATAGACAATACCTAAAAACAAAGTAAAAAATGTATTACATGACCTTGAGGTTGCCTCATGATACTACTTCTAATAAGACAAATAACTAGGCTTCAAAAGGAACTGTTTGGCTATTTCCAAAATTTCCAAGATGTTGAACATGTCAGCTCTTGGCCTTCCGTTATCAGTGGGAAACAGGCAAGTAAAGAAAGAATTAATACTGGGTGCATATAAAATGGATAACTGGGCTTCCTGGTGGCGCAGTGGTTGAGGGTCCGCCTGCCGATGCAAGGGACGCGGGTTCGTGCCCCGGTCCGGGAGGATCCCACATGTCACGGGGCAGTTGGGCCCGTGGGCCATGGCCGCTGGGCCTGCGCGTCCGGAGCCTGTGCTCCGTGACAGCAGAGGCCACAACAGTGAGAGGCCCGCGTACCGCAAAAAAAAAAAAAAAAAAAAGGATAACTAATAAGAACCTACTATATAAAAAAATTAATAAAATAAAATTCAAACAACAAAAAAATACTGAGTGCAGGAGCATTACTGCAGAGCACAGGCTGACTTTCAAAGCAACCAATCTTCCCTTCCCCCTGCAGCCTTCTGCATAATGGTGGCACTACAGAAGAGATGGGCATGGTTCATACCAACAGTACCCACAATAAACCATTTACCTTACACAACTGTTCCATCTGCAAGTCAACTAGAGGAGCAGCCTCAAACAGTAAGAGGAGCCTTACAACTACTTAAATCCATAGATTTAAGTAAGGCAGCTAAGCAAGCTGATACAGATAAAAATTCATTAAGAACAAAACAAAGAGGGAGAAAAGTCTTGATTATTTTGGACCCAACAGCATTTGGGGGGAAGTTTTTACCACAGAACTCTGGAAGGCAGGGCAAGTCCAAACAGTTTAAATGTCCATTATATTTAATCACAGCTGGGAGTTTATTTATGTAATACAAATCATTGGATGCCTACTAAAAACTCAGAGAATAGAGCATGTTATAATACAAAAATTTCAAAGCACCTTTAAGGAGCATACTGAAAAAAATCTTAAAACCAATAAAAGGCAAAACAAAAATTCTAGTCAACAGATTCATATTTTCCTTCCACATTTCATTTATTGTTCTTTATAGGGACTGTGTAAATGCACAGCGTGGAGTAACCATGCTTTCAAAATCTATTTTATAAAAGCAAAGTGATCCATGACAAAGAATGCTCCCTTTAACCAGCTAGGCTTGGAGGAGTGGGAGGCTGGGGAGAAGACAGGGAGAAAAAGAAGGTGTAGGAAAGATGAAGAGGAGAAATGAAAGAGAGAGACAGACTGACAGAGTCTCTCTAGCTCCCACGCTGAAATACGTATAGCAAGAACAGACCCTCCTCCACTGTGCAGTGTCGGTGACTGTTCGGCATGTTTCTGAGTGAAGCAGAACACAGCAGCTCCTGGGGAAAGCACTTAGGCTTGGAGATGACACGCATAATGAGTTTGTTCTTTTAAAACAGTCATGCTGAGAGCTTCACAGAAATAAGATGAGGAAACCAAGGGTCAGCTGAACTCTGCTTACTGTATGAAGGGAAAAGAACACTTTTTTCTCCTAAATGAGAAACAATAGCTGCAAAACTCTACCAGTAACTACTGAAGATTAATTATATAGCGAAACAGACCTGGTCATAATCAAAATCAGAGCACTAGACAGACAGACCATTTACTTACTACGTAGAACAGAACACTGCTAACATTCCCCCATTCTCTTTCCAGATCAAATTGCTCTGCTGATCCCTACACATAATTACTTCAGAAGTAACTGTGTCTAAAGAATCCCTGAAAGGATATCTATTTCTAGGTGTTAAATAGGTTTGTAAACTAAGAAGCAATAAATACACCAAATGGACTTTAGAGGGGACTGCGTGATCTGGTCCCCACCCCTCTATCCAAAGCCCACCTTGTATGCTACTATGTTCCTGCCACACTGAGCCTTTAGACCCTCAGGCCTAATAAGTAAAATTCAAATGTTGAGATGACCAAAATCTAATTGAAAAAAAGTGGGCAAAGTCTATGAACAGTTTACGAAGGAAGAAACACATATGGCTCTTGAACATACAAAAAGATGTTGAACCCCATTCTTAATCAATGAAAACTAAAACTGCACCCCCCAAAAAAACTGTACCATTTTTCTTCACTTCCTATATTGTCAAAAATCCCAAAAGTTTGATAACACACTGAACTGATGTAACCATGAGGAAACAGGCAGTCTCACGCATTGCTGGTGGGAATACAAACTAGGCCACGACCTATGGAGGCAATTTGACATGATCTCTCAAAATGGCAAATGCATATCCTCTGACCAAGCAGTTCCAAGAATTTAG
This sequence comes from Lipotes vexillifer, assembly GCF_000442215.2. Taxonomy (NCBI): domain Eukaryota; kingdom Metazoa; phylum Chordata; class Mammalia; order Artiodactyla; family Lipotidae; genus Lipotes; species Lipotes vexillifer. Next base: position 260,731 of record NW_006781879.1, on the reverse strand, counting down.
CTACGACAAACATACTTGCACAGGTGCAAAGTCATTAATTGCAGCTTTATTTCTAACAGCAAAAGGTGACTGACTAAAGACATTTTAGTTTATTCAGAATTGAGACTCCTATGGGGGCAGAGATAAATTAGGAGTTTGGGATTAACATATATACTATATATAAAATAGATAATCAATAAGGACCTACTGTATAGCACAGGGAATTCTACTCAATAATCTGTAATAACCTATATGGGAAAGGAATCTGAAAAAGAATGGATAAATGTATATGTATAACTGAATCACTTTGCCATACACCTGAAACTAACACAACATTGTAAATCAACTATACTCTATTCCCTGGTACACTTAATAGAAAAGCTAAGACAGATTATGGGCGGAGACATGAAAAAATTCCCAAATAAAATGCCAACATAAAACTTCAACATTTCTAAGAGTATCATGTTTATCATTAGAGGTGATTATTACGCAATATTTAAAGTAAACAAATTCTAAGACAGAAATAGTTATCATGCTTTTCCTGAAATCGTATTTCAGGGAATTGCAGTCTTTTATATTCTTTTTTTAATAGTAAGATGCGTAGTCCATCAAAGATTTTTCTCATGATTATTATCTTCACAGTGTGATATCACTCTTGTCCAGAGCACAAGTGGATGGAAGTAATCCATGCCCTTTGAGAGCCTGCAATCCAGAACTGAATAACCATGAAAAGTATGTGCAATACATTTAAACAAATAGGGTAGAGGCTTTGCTTGATTCAGCAGCATGAGAGAGATGGATGGGGCATCAGATGCAGGGGAATGAGAAAGCTGGAGAGATCTGTTCGGAAAAAAATATTGAGAACTAAATGGCAGTACAGATAAATAAGAATTCTGATCTCATGGAAATGGGAAAGAAGAGGTAAAGGCATCAAAAAATTCAGATATATAATCAGACTAATGATTAAAAGGAACACTAATTATAAAATCTAAATAAATCTTTAGGAAGTCTCTGAGAAAGACTTCAAGGTTTCTTGCTTAAGAATTGAGTGATATAATTATGGTTCTAGTATCTCTAATTAACTCAAAATTATAATCTTAACCAAGTAAAAAGTTGCTTTTATGAAAGAATATTATACATATTGGCACTATGCTTATGTAACAAACTCATGGTCATTTTTTTTTCATATCCTCCAAAATCAAGCCAAGTGTCTATGAAACATAAAGATGCACACATACGTTTTGTAATTGTACAGTGTCATGTGTTCTCAGAAAGGCTTACGTAATTTAGTTGTGCAGGTTCCAAGATGAAACATAGCTCTCTTTGAGGTCTGTGTCTCTAAGTGGGGTACTTCTACCCCCAGAGCATTCAGCCTTGTGCTGGGATACATATATCCGCAGGATAAACATGGTACACAAATATGGTTAAACACATTTCCTTGAAGACTTGAGAATCACATTATTTTTATATTTCAACAAAAACCTTTGTATTACAAAGTAAAATGCAAAGTGTAGACAAAATTTATAAGAGAAAACAGTAAACTTTGAAGAAATCTGCACTTAAAATAAGCCACTTTAGGCTACTCAAACTGAAAATATGGGCATGGCCTATAGGTATTTAGAGGTCCTTAGATGACAACGTGCAAGAAGTGCTGCTTGGCTTTGTTTTGTGCAATGATGCACTGGAGTCTCTTCTGTACACCTGGGAGGTAGAAGATCAGGGTAGCACTAATCTGTTTTGTAAGGAAAAAGGCCAATTCTTTGTGAGTATCTCCCCAGTGACATAACTAAATATTCCCAGAGAAAATACAGAAATTACAATCTGAAATTAAGAAACAATCTGAAGATTGGGATTGACACATATAAACTATTGATACTATGTATAAAACAGACAACCCTTGGGAACATACTGTATGCACAGGGAACTCTACTTAATGCACTGTGGTGCCCTAAATGGGAGGGACATCCACAAGGGAGGGGATACATGTATATGTATGGCTGATTCCTTTTGCTGTGCAGTATAAGCTAACACAACATTGTAAAGCAACTATACTCCAATAAAAATTAATCAATAAAAAAAATAAAGATGAGGCAAGAGTGGATGCTAGCAAAAAGAAAACAGAAAAAAGAAAGAGAAACAATCTGAAAAGGTGTCTTAAAAGGTTCAAGAGAGGAGAAACTTCAGGTGGAAAGAATGGCAAAGATGAAGAAATAAATGTTTGTTTAGCTTTGAACAAATTACCTAGAAAAATAGGAAACATGGGATCCACCCTAGGGTGGATTTTATAATTTAACAAAGAACATGCCGCGGAGCGGCTGGGCCCGTGAGCCATGGCCACTGAGCCTGCGCTCTGCAACGGGAAAGGCCACGACAGTGAGAGGCCCGCGTACCGCAAAAAAAAAAAAAATAATAATAATAATAATTGAGACTCCTATAAGCTACTCACAAAAGAAAAAAAAAAAAAGAATAACTTCGAAGTCCTAATATAAAAAGATCTCCAGGACACATTGTTCAAAGAAAATAATAAGACACTAAATATATATATATACTATGCTACCACTGGAAACTGAGAATACATATTCACATTTGCTTGTATTCATATTAAAAAATTTTTTGGATGTACATCAGAAACAAACAGCAATGGCTGGGATGGGGAGGAAGGAGTCAGATAAGACTGATGGGAGACAAGAGGAAGATTTTTTTCCTCATATAACTTACTTTTTATTTTTGAACCTATTCAAAAGTTAAGCATTTTCAAAGTAAAAAAGCAACTGTAAAAACTGTAGCTTGTCTTAATCCTATCTTCCCATTTCTTTACTCCCTTCCATAGTCAAACATCTGGAAAGACGTGTCTCTCTGTACCAGATGTACTCTGCCACCTCCCATCCACTCCTCCACCACTTCATTTTGATGAAGACCTTCAACCACTCTCCATTCCCCGGAAACCACTTTCATCGAGGGAACTGATGCCAAATGCCATAGACAGCACACCATGCAGTCAAACACTTTTTTCTTTACATTGTGGATAGCATCACTCTCCTGTTTTCCTCCCACCTCCTTGGCTGCTCTCATTCATCCATTCCCATCTGCCCTCCATGAAGTAGAGCTCCTCAGGACTAGATTTTGGTTCCCTTGTCATCTATTCACTGGATGATTCCAACCATACCTCTCACGGTTTTAAATACTACCAGTGCACTGAGAGGTGATACCCAAATTTATTCTCCCAGTTCAGACATCCATCTGAGCTCACTATACAACTCATCTAGTAACATCTCCACTGGAACATACTGAAAAAATATTAAACTGGACACAGACCATTTACAAAACTGAACTCTCCAATTTTCAGGTTCTAGTTAGGAAAACAGAAACCACTCTAGGCATTAAGATAAAGAAAAATTAATACAGAAGTGTGGTTACATGGGCGATGGAAAAGCCAAGACACCAAATGTCTTCACCAAATGGGGAAGGGGGAAGCAACCAGGAGATGAGTAACGGCAGGAAGCCATTATCAGCCTAAGGGCTGGAGGGACTGACTGGAAGAGCCCAGAAGCTGTGATCACTGGCAGGGGCAAGAGCAACAACAGGGGCTGCCCATCGGAAAGGAGCACTGCAACGAAGGGAGGAGCTGATAGGGACGGAAGCCACCGGGAAACTGCCACTTCCTGGAACCGGACCCAGAGCAAAAAGCATGGGAGGAAACCACCCTACTTCCTCCCTACTCCCATTCGCCAGGCTTCCATTAGCGCCTCCTGTTGGCCAAATCTAACCACAAGAGCCAAAGGGAAAGGAGACTGAAATGCAGTTCCATGCAATACAGAGGACAGAGGAAATCAGGGAATTGAAACTGAGAGCCAGCAGGCAAATGACTAAACCTTCCATCTTCCAGAATTCCCCATCTCCATAAATGGCATCTCAGATCTAAGAGTACCTCTAGGTGTACTCATGCTGAAACCAGAAACCTGGGAGTCATCATTAATCATTCCTTTCACCTCACCATCTCTCGCAGCAAATCCAACAACTCCCAAAGGATTTTACCTCCAAAGAATGTGAATGTCTGCTATTCATCTCCAGGGCTGCCACCTTTGTATAAGTCTCCTCCCTCCCTACGGCTGCCATTACAGCAATTATGAAAACTATCAATGAACCAAAGGGAGGCAAGAGTTGCTTTGTTTTAACTAGATTATCATGGATAATCTATACATGTGGACAATGAAAACTGGGTGAATAAGACACATACTATTGGCAGCCAACTGCAACTATATTTTGGTAAGGAGAAAAGAATTCATTACTGAGAATTTGCTACAAACCAAAAAACAGAATTGTTTTAAAAAATATAATTGTATCTTTTTTTTTTTAAAGAACTCAGTAAAATAAAACTCCAGTTTATTGTTGGACAATAGTGTTTCACACATACATCAACAGACCAAAAAAACTAAACAGTCACTTCATAGAGAAAAAAAGGGGAAAAAAATGAATCTTTTATCTTTGGCCTTTATAACCATCTCATAAAACTACTTATAATACAGCTAAGTACATACCCAAAAAAAGTTACTGGCATCCTGGGAATAAGACTGTTTTTGTTGTTGCTTTTGCTTTGTTTTTTTTCTAACCAGTTGTTTTTTCTCCTTTGAGATTATAATGAACATGGTCACCCAACAAGTAAAGTCTGAAATAGGACAGAGAACACTCCAAAGGCTGGTCTGGTCATCCAAGATCATTAAAAACGGCTGACCCCTAACAGTATGTTCAAAACTAAAAATGCAAATTAAAATACAAACAAATCTTCCTTTTGAAAGCACTTTTTTTTTCATTGAAGTATAGCTTTTTTTTTTTTTAACATCTTTATGGGGTATAACTGCTTTACAATGGTGTGTTAGTTTCTGCTTTATAGCAAAGTGAATCAGTTATACATATACATATGTTCCCATATCTCTTCCCTCTTTGGTCTCCCTCCCTATCCCACCCCTCCAGGCGGTCACAAAGCACCGAGCTGATATCCCTGTGCTCTGCGGCTGCTTCCCACTAGCTATCTACCTTACGTTTGTTAGTGTATATATATGTCCATGCCTCTCTCTCACAGATTTACAATGTTGTGTTCATTTCAAACGCAGAGCAAAGTGATTCAGTTATACAAATATATACATATTGATACATACATAAATCTATTCTTTTTCAGATTCTTTTCCATTATAGGTAATTACAAGATATTGAATATAGTTCCCTGTGCTATAGTAGGCCCTTGCTGGTTATCTATTTTACATATAGTAGTGTGTATATATTAAAAGCAAACACCCAATTCATCCCCCCTCCCCAACCCAGTTTTCCTCTTTTGTAACCGTAAGTTTGTCTTCCATGTCACCTTTAAGAAAAGAAGCAGGACCTTGAAAGATCTGGGTTTTTTTCTTCTCCTGTTGCAAATTCACGCTGTGGGTTTGGTTGGGTGCTGGGGAGCACGCGTCACCTGCAGGTGACTCTGCCTGCCCGCAGTGGGCAGCCTGGGGGCCTCTCTCCTCCAAGGTAATCATGCTTAGATTCTGAGAGAGGAAGTAGGGAGTGAATGGCTCAGGGTGGTCTCCCCCAGCCCCGACCCTTTCTTCTTAGTTTAACTTTTTCGTTTTTGCTGTCTAGTCATCCTCATCAGTTTCCGCTTCTTGGTGTCAACACTGTCACCTTTGTCACCTTCAGCTGCCCATTTGCCCAGAGCTGCCTCAGCCTCCTTGTCTTCACTCCACCCTCTTCCTCCCCACAGCACCCTTCCCCCTCCTCCACTGCTCCCCACCTTCTTCCACCTCACTGGCAGCCTCCTGTTCCCCACTGACCTCGTGAGCCTTCCCAGCAGCACTCTCCACTGCCTCCACAGCTCCCTTCTTCTCCTTGAAGTCCGCGGTGACGATCTCAGAGCTGGTGTCCATGGCCGTGTCTGACACGGTGGGGCACACCAGAGATCCAATGCAGCAGACAAAAAAGAAAGCCCCAGTTCGGGGACTCTGGCAATGAAGCAGCCTGAGTCCATGTCTGCGGAGGAGGCATACAGACCTGTGGCTGCAGTGAACAGGGAGCCAGTCTCAGGGACAATGAAAAGATGGCTTTGCAGAGCAGCCGACTAGTCCAACTGTATCTTTACATTCATGTATTCCATGGAAAATTTCCTTCCCGCTTCAAACATTTTAAAAGTGGTATACTGGGGCTTCCCTGGTGGCGCAGTGCTTGAGAGTCCGCCTGCCGATGCAGGAGACGCGGGAGCCTTTGTAAAGTCACAACTTGCTTATAGTCCCATGTTTCCTATCTCAGGCAGGATGACCTCCTTGCATCCTTTTTATCATCCCTCAAACCCTTCTCATTGCCAATTGGTCACGAAATCCTGTGGGTCAATTCCACCACAATGCTCCTACTTCAGAAAGTTACTAGGTCTTACCTAGACTATCCAAAAAAGAAATATACATATATACACACACATATATGTGTGTGTGTGTGTGTGTATATATATATATATATATACAGTCTGTTTTTAGCCTGTCCTGTGGGAAGAAGAGTTGTGGCCCAAGATATCCTAGGACAAAAGAAATGAGAACCAGGCATAATGGGTTGAGAAACTGGATTTTTGGGGGACCACCATAAAAACAACCATTGTCCACAATTCTTTTTTTTTTTTTTCTTAAACTACTGAATGATACACGGGTAGAACAAGGCCAGGAGCTAAGACTCGCACTGCCTAAAAAACAAAGTTCAGATGACTTCAGTGTATTCAAGACCCCCTCCATCATTAGAACTTAAACAACTTTTAATTCATGTCATTCACTGCTCTCATGCAAAAAACCCAAAGCACTCAACTGGAGAGCTGGTTCTTTCCCCACCTTTAAATACGTTTGTTAAAAAAAAAAAAAAAAAAAAAGTGGTATACTGAAAAGAGTTCTATTTAGCCAAAGAGCAAATCATAACAACCTAGAGAAACCACTCACTTGCAAATTTGCAAAACATCTGGTTTCCATTCAGATTATATATAATGCTCAACTGTTTAGCACAAATCCATAACTTGATTCATCTGCTGGAATGATACACTTCCATGACCAATTCTAGAAAACAGAAGTATCTCCTTGAAGGGAAGTTTAGGTTATCTGCTGAATATTATTATCACTAATACCAGAGCTACCTCTAGGATTTTGACCCAGCAAACTTACTGGGTCAAAACAATTACCAGTTTGGTAATCAAAAGAGAAATATCCATAGGATACTGCCAAGGGAGGAAAGATCCAGATCAAAAATAAAGCTATGGACTAGGCATAGGTTCACTGGACTTCAAAGTACAACGAAGAATAACACAGATCTATGACTGGAATAATGAAGCTGACTGTGAGTGAAGTGCTTTAAAGCCAGTGTCCATTTGGACTTGTTAATGCCCACACCACACCAATATTATACATTTTGACTATGACTCCCGAAGAGAAACAAAATGAGCCAACTGTATACCTAAGCGGGCATCCAATAATTGCTGTTCAATTGATTGACAGATATTCATAAATAATATCCCCAAATGACAGTATCAAACTTTCTAAAATTATAAATATGTCTTACCAATTTGAGACAAAGAATAAGAGACAAAGAGAAGAAAAACCATTGCCTTCAAGGATAATTTAGGAAAGAAATCGATTAGAAAACCTTGCCCATTTGTCACAGCAGCTGGGGACTTCCTGAGAGAAGCGAGTATTTGATTATCTGACACCAGTGCACAGAAATAGGGAGAATTAGCTTAATAAAACGAGTAAGATCATTTAACTAGAATTTGACTTGTGGCATATATTAATGTTACCACTTTTGAAAATTAATATTGATATCCCCTATCTCCAAATCTACTTTTCAGATTTAAATTTTCTTTCTCTTAGGTGATTCAAAATTTTGATTGAGTCATTTTCTACTTAAAGTCAAAAGTAAACTATTCTAGTCTTAATTTTGCTTCAAAACACTAGAGACAATATAAAAATTATTACACTTTGGGCTTCCCTGGTGGCACAGTGGTTGAGAATCTGCCTGCTAATGCAGGGGACGCGGGTTGGAGCCCTGGTCTGGGAAGATCCCACATGGCGTGGAACAACTAGGCCCGTGAGCCACAACTACTGAGCCTGCGCATCAGGAGCCCGTGCTCCACAACAAGAGAGGCCGCGATAGTGAGAGGCCCACGCACCACAACGAAGAGTGGGCCCTGCTTGCCACAACTAGAGAAAGCCCTCGCACAGAAACGAAGACCCAACACAGCCAAAAATAAATAAATAAACAAATGTGGAGTTTAAAAAAAAGAATATTACTTATAAAAAAATTATTACAATTCAATGACTTAAAAAAGGCAAATAATCTGATTAAAAATGGTCAAGAGCTCTGAATAGACATTTCTCCAAAGATATACAAATAAATCATCATCATATGAAAAGATGCTCAACATCAATACCCATCAGGAAAATGCAAATCAAAACTACCAGGAGTTACCACTTCACATCTACTAGCAGGACTATAATAAAAATAAATAAAATAAAATAATAACAATAATAAAATAATAATAATAAAATAATAAATAAAATAAAATAATAAAATAAAATAATAATAATAATAATAATAAATAAAATAAAATAATAACAAAAATAAATAAAATAATTTTTATAATAATAAAAATATAATAATAATAAAATAATAATAATAATAATAATAAAATAATCATCATCATCATATGAAAAGATGCTCAACATCAATACCCATCAGGAAAATGCAAATCAAAACTACCAGGAGTTACCACTTCACATCTACTAGCAGGACTATAATAAAAATAAATAAAATAAAATAATAACAAGTGTTGACGAGAACATAGAGAAATTAGAACCATCATGCACTGCTGATCAGAATGTAAAATAGTATGGCTAATTTGACTACTAGTATAGCTAACAGTCTGGCAGTTCCTCAAATTGTTAAGCAGAGTTAACATATGATCTAGAAATTCCTTTTCTGGGTATATAGCCTAGAGAAATAAAACTATATGTCCACACAAAAAACTGTACATCAATGTCCACAGCAGCATTATCCCTAATAGCCAAGAAGTAGGAAAAACCCAAACATCCATCAGGTGATGAATGGAGAAATCAAATGTGGTATATCCATACAATGGAATATTATTAGGCAATAAAAAGAAATGAAGCAGCGATACATGTTATAACACGGATGGACCTTGAAAACCTGATAAGTGAAAGAGGTCTGTCACAAGGGAACACACGTCATATGATTCCACTTAAATGAAATGTCAAAAGAGACAGAAAGCAGACTGTTGATTACCCAGGCGAGCAAGGAGGACTGAGGGGTGACAGCTAAAGCAGTTTGTTTGGGGCAATGAAAGTGTTTTAAATTGACTGTGGTGATGAATGTACAATGCTGTGAATACACTAAAAACTACTTAATTGTACACTTCAAATGGTGTATGGTAGGAGAATCATTATCTCAATAAAACTGCTTAAAAAACACAACAATAACAAAATACTACAGATAAGCTTGAGCCACACCATCACCACTCTTCTCACTTCTGTGCCCTCTGCCTAAATGTCTCTTCCACCCACCAGCTCTAGCAAACTCCTACTCACCTTTCACAACTCAGGTACATGTCATCACCCCAGGAAGCCTTCTCTACCCTCTTCAGAAAGAGTAAGGCACTGCTCCCCGTGTGTGCACAGATGAGCTAGTAGTGGTGGTAAAGATTCATAAATGTGCTCCCCCTTAGTATGAGTCCCTCAATTGTCTATTCATCTTTAAATCCCCAGAGCCAAGCTGAGGACTTAGAAGAAAATATGCTCTTATTGTGGATGGAGGGAAAGAAGGGAGGAAGGGAAGGGAGTGAGAGAGGGAAGGGGGGAGTGAGAGAAGCAAAGAGGGGAAGGCAGGGCAGGGAGAGAGAGTAAGAAAGAAAGGGAGGGGGGGGGAAACGCATGAATGAACAAACAAATGAGCAAAGTAGCAAAGATCAGGGCAGCAGAAAGGTGCGTTAATGAGTACTCATCAAGACCTAACTTCCGGGGCAAAGAGACGAGTTCTTGTCAGTAATCAAAAAGTTAACTCGAGAGAAATACTACTTTCAGCAGAAACTGGGGTCAAGCTCTGATAGAGAATCTTTCTTCCAGGGGATCTTCTTGCTCTAACAAGAACAAATAACAGCAGCAACTTTTCATTCTATGGAACACTGTGTACTGATAATTTTTTTTAATTACACTTACAAAATTATCACAGAAATAATTTTTTCATTTAATACATTATGAAATTTATACATATAATTATAGAAAAAGTGAAATAAAAACCCTATGTATTAAAAATAGATTAGAGGGCTTCCCTGGTGGCGCAATGGTTAAGAATCCACCTGCCAATGCAGGGGACATGGGTTCGAGCCCTGGTCCAGGAAGATCCCACATGCCGCGGAGTAACTAAGCCCATGCGCCACAACTACTGAGCCTGTGCTCTAGAGCC
>NW_006781879.1:195457-247882 GCF_000442215.2 Lipotes vexillifer | reverse complement strand
TTTTTTTTTTTTTTTTTTTTTTTTTTTTTGCTTCTGTGCCTTCTACCCTCCAGAGGACATTCACTTTAGCTGTTGTAGGCAAAGTTTTCTAGTTTTTAAAAATCTAAGATTTTCAAATTGAGATCTTTTATAGATCAGGCTTTACTTCTAAACAAAAACAAAAAAAAGTTAAAAGTAATGAGAATGTAAGAAGAATCCTTAATCAAAACCATAAGTTAGGGGTGTCTCTTGAAACACACAGTTTTCTTTAGTAATGGAGTCGGTCTGTCTGAAGTGTTTCCATACCATTTCCTGGGGGCAGAAGAAATGCTGCTTCAGTGTTCTTGTAGGTTAAAACAATTTTAATGAACACAGATTAAGATAAATTATTGAGTTTCTTTTCTGTGCCTGAGCAACATAACTGATTAGACAGTATTAAGATATCTGCACACAACTGGGCAGAATATAGGAAGCTGGTATATCATGTGAAGTTGTTTGTGACACTGGTATGACATGAAGGGCTTTGAGAAAATGCTGGATTTCTTTCTTAAGTTACTTAAACAAGTTCACTGCCATCCTTCTGTCATTGCAGAACAGTCAGGGCAGGATTTTGTCTAATCAGATTTGTCTCAGCGATCAACTTCCACTATTGCAACAGCAACTAACTAGATGCTCGGCGTGCTATTATTAATACAATCTCACTGAATTCTGCAAGAATCTTCATGCTAAACGTGTGTAACTTCAAATAATTTCTTCAGATGTAGAAAGAGTATTTTTTAAAAAACATTCCTGCCCGTTGATCATTTGATGTGTGGAAAAACATAGAAGAGGTCGTCAGTATTCAGGTAAATTGAATATAAACACATGATGAACTGGGTTTTAAGGCCAGTATAGTCCAGTCACGGCATGTGTTCTTGACGGTGACAGAGAAACCGAAATTTCAAGCATATGAAACCAAACATCCTCCTAATGAGTGTACAGAACTAGTTATGGGGTAATTTCTTCCATTGCTCTTCTCTCTCATGGAGTCAGGGGTGCAGGAGTTAAAGGAGCTCTATGACCAGGAACTCTGAATTCTTAACTCGGCTGCAACAATACCCACCAGTCTCTTCCAGTTGGCATCAATGTTGTGAGACTACTCTTCAGAATTAGCACTGCAGTTCCAAACCAGAGTCCCTTCTCACTTTGTGCTTCCTGGGTTTACTCATATATTTGTTTATTTATTCATTCACTAAACACATAATTGAATACTGCCCATGTTCCAGGTCCTATATTAGGTGGTTAGAGACTTTGAAAGGAAGAAAGATGATTCTGGCCTCAAGGTGTTCACCAGCTAGTGGGGAGATTAACATGCAAATAAAAAAGATAATATAGTATAATTGCTGTAACCTAGGTATCCACAAACTCCAGTAGGAGCTCTGAACCCTGAGAAATCTCATTTACGCCTATGACTTCAACTAATACTTAAATACCCCTGATTTCCAGGTCTGTACAGTCAAAACAAGAATACCTACTGGAGCCACATTCTCACCTGCTTACAGTTTTAAGGAGTGGACCCAAACATGTGGATTTCAAAGACAAACGAACAATATCATTATCACCAATATGATTCCCACCCATCCACACACACAAAAGAACCCATACGTCTCAGTTTTCTATCTCTGTAAATGGTACAACTTTTCACACCGTCAGGGAAAAACAGGAAGTCATTTTCCCTTTTTCTCGTAGGACGCCTCTAATCTTTAGCAACGTTAGGTAACTTGATCTCTTAAATTTCTCTGAAACACCACCCTTCTCTAAATTTATTCCATTACTCTCAGTTCAGGTCCTCAATTGATTTCTAACTGGTCTCCTCATATCTGGACACCTTCCTCACTGCCAGCAGAATCCTAAAATGCAAAAATCTTGTCCTTCCCTAAAATTTTCAGTGATTTACTATCAAGCAAAGTTTTCAAGTCTACCTTCCTGGCATTACAGAGCCAACACATACTTTAAACTATATGGGAAATAAATTCTCCTATGTGGATTACAACTGAGTTAAGAATGGAATCAACTAGAAGAATAAAGTCACCCCCTTAGGATATGCTGCAGATTTGAAACCATTTTTCCTTGATGGAGCAAAGTACAGTCAGAAGATCAGGGTAAGATCATTTAAGTCACAACCATTCGTCTGAGTTATGGTTTTAGTCTTCTAAAGCACAGTGATCAAAACTGGAGAAAGTCCACAGACGATAGAATCCAGCAGCTGAAAGCTGATGAGAACATCTTGGAGGCCTGGGCACTAATCAGCCTTAACTTCAAAAACTAGAATAATGAAAGGTTTATTACCACCAATCATTGACTCCCTCCCCCTTATCTCTTTGATGCAGGATCCAGGCAAAACACAAGGGACAGGAACAGAGAAGCCACAGAACAGAAATGTGGACATTTACAAGGCTTGAGGTGTCAAAGCACCCAAAGGCTCTCTGATACCTCAGCTTATATGGTATCCAGGCTCACACCAAAATCCAGAGCTGAAATAAAATATCTAGAAACAATACACTGTGCCTGGCCCACAGAAGGTGTTCAACAAAATGTGGTGTATGAATCATTATACAATGAAACTGTTAAAAACAGTAAGTCAGTTAATCATGCTTAGAATATTTATAAATACACATATATGTACATGTACACATTTTTAAATGGCATCTCATTTATTTAATATTTCATTAGCATGATGCATATTCATCATTATTAATAGTGAAGGTTGTTTTTAGATAATTTATTTTCATTAAGTCTTCAATGTAAATACCAGAAATAATCTGGCTTCCTTGATTTGTAACATAATGCTAAAACCCTACCGGATGGCATTTCTCTTTGTGTGTAAAATATTCTAAGATTGACACTTAAGATACTATACAAACGCAGGTGAATTACTAGAGAATTCAACCACAGTTTAGTGCTAGCTGTCAAAAAAGCTATCATCAAATAAATAAATAAATAAATAAATAAAGACACAACAGTGAAAATAAATAGTTCAACTCTAATCATAGATTTGGATAAAGCTCTCTTATTTTCTACATTTTAAGAAAAAGCCCCTTTTGAAATTACTAGGAATAATTGATAAACACAGAGGAATAAATTTAAATACCCTGAAATAGAGCAAAATATAGGGTAAAAAAATACATACATATACATATATATACATATATATATATGTATATATATGTATATATATATGATATCTTAGAGCCTAATAGTCTCCAAACTAAAATATATGACAAAATTCAGTTTTATTTAAAAATTAGATGGCTGGGTCAGGCTTCCTGAAGTTACCTCAGCTCTAGAAAAATTATAATTCAGGTTGACAAAATGAAGAGGCTAAAAATAACTTTGAAAGAGGCAAAATGTATTCATTTATTAGCGAGGATGCAAACCTACAAACAATATGCATTTTGTCATCTTGATTGATTCTGGAGTTATTTCTGGGTTGACAGAAAAGAACAAACATTCCTTTCTTAGCATGGTAATATAATTTGTACCACCAACTTGTTACTGCAACGAAAACCATGTTTTCCTTTATTTGGTATTATCATGACAGTGGATGAAAATTATGCACGCTTATTATTATAGGCGACAACTTACATATTTTCCCAAGAGCCTTTGTAAAGTCACAACTTGCTTATAGTCCCATGTTTCCTATCTCAGGCAGGATGACCTCCTTGCATCCTTTTTATCATCCCTCAAACCCTTCTCATTGCCAATTGGTCACGAAATCCTGTGGGTCAATTCCACCACAATGCTCCTACTTCAGAAAGTTACTAGGTCTTACCTAGACTATCCAAAAAAGAAATATACATATATACACACACATATATGTGTGTGTGTGTGTGTGTATATATATATATATATATACAGTCTGTTTTTAGCCTGTCCTGTGGGAAGAAGAGTTGTGGCCCAAGATATCCTAGGACAAAAGAAATGAGAACCAGGCATAATGGGTTGAGAAACTGGATTTTTGGGGGACCACCATAAAAACAACCATTGTCCACAATTCTTTTTTTTTTTTTTCTTAAACTACTGAATGATACACGGGTAGAACAAGGCCAGGAGCTAAGACTCGCACTGCCTAAAAAACAAAGTTCAGATGACTTCAGTGTATTCAAGACCCCCTCCATCATTAGAACTTAAACAACTTTTAATTCATGTCATTCACTGCTCTCATGCAAAAAACCCAAAGCACTCAACTGGAGAGCTGGTTCTTTCCCCACCTTTAAATACGTTTGTTAAAAAAAAAAAAAAAAAAAAAGTGGTATACTGAAAAGAGTTCTATTTAGCCAAAGAGCAAATCATAACAACCTAGAGAAACCACTCACTTGCAAATTTGCAAAACATCTGGTTTCCATTCAGATTATATATAATGCTCAACTGTTTAGCACAAATCCATAACTTGATTCATCTGCTGGAATGATACACTTCCATGACCAATTCTAGAAAACAGAAGTATCTCCTTGAAGGGAAGTTTAGGTTATCTGCTGAATATTATTATCACTAATACCAGAGCTACCTCTAGGATTTTGACCCAGCAAACTTACTGGGTCAAAACAATTACCAGTTTGGTAATCAAAAGAGAAATATCCATAGGATACTGCCAAGGGAGGAAAGATCCAGATCAAAAATAAAGCTATGGACTAGGCATAGGTTCACTGGACTTCAAAGTACAACGAAGAATAACACAGATCTATGACTGGAATAATGAAGCTGACTGTGAGTGAAGTGCTTTAAAGCCAGTGTCCATTTGGACTTGTTAATGCCCACACCACACCAATATTATACATTTTGACTATGACTCCCGAAGAGAAACAAAATGAGCCAACTGTATACCTAAGCGGGCATCCAATAATTGCTGTTCAATTGATTGACAGATATTCATAAATAATATCCCCAAATGACAGTATCAAACTTTCTAAAATTATAAATATGTCTTACCAATTTGAGACAAAGAATAAGAGACAAAGAGAAGAAAAACCATTGCCTTCAAGGATAATTTAGGAAAGAAATCGATTAGAAAACCTTGCCCATTTGTCACAGCAGCTGGGGACTTCCTGAGAGAAGCGAGTATTTGATTATCTGACACCAGTGCACAGAAATAGGGAGAATTAGCTTAATAAAACGAGTAAGATCATTTAACTAGAATTTGACTTGTGGCATATATTAATGTTACCACTTTTGAAAATTAATATTGATATCCCCTATCTCCAAATCTACTTTTCAGATTTAAATTTTCTTTCTCTTAGGTGATTCAAAATTTTGATTGAGTCATTTTCTACTTAAAGTCAAAAGTAAACTATTCTAGTCTTAATTTTGCTTCAAAACACTAGAGACAATATAAAAATTATTACACTTTGGGCTTCCCTGGTGGCACAGTGGTTGAGAATCTGCCTGCTAATGCAGGGGACGCGGGTTGGAGCCCTGGTCTGGGAAGATCCCACATGGCGTGGAACAACTAGGCCCGTGAGCCACAACTACTGAGCCTGCGCATCAGGAGCCCGTGCTCCACAACAAGAGAGGCCGCGATAGTGAGAGGCCCACGCACCACAACGAAGAGTGGGCCCTGCTTGCCACAACTAGAGAAAGCCCTCGCACAGAAACGAAGACCCAACACAGCCAAAAATAAATAAATAAACAAATGTGGAGTTTAAAAAAAAGAATATTACTTATAAAAAAATTATTACAATTCAATGACTTAAAAAAGGCAAATAATCTGATTAAAAATGGTCAAGAGCTCTGAATAGACATTTCTCCAAAGATATACAAATAAATCATCATCATATGAAAAGATGCTCAACATCAATACCCATCAGGAAAATGCAAATCAAAACTACCAGGAGTTACCACTTCACATCTACTAGCAGGACTATAATAAAAATAAATAAAATAAAATAATAACAAGTGTTGACGAGAACATAGAGAAATTAGAACCATCATGCACTGCTGATCAGAATGTAAAATAGTATGGCTAATTTGACTACTAGTATAGCTAACAGTCTGGCAGTTCCTCAAATTGTTAAGCAGAGTTAACATATGATCTAGAAATTCCTTTTCTGGGTATATAGCCTAGAGAAATAAAACTATATGTCCACACAAAAAACTGTACATCAATGTCCACAGCAGCATTATCCCTAATAGCCAAGAAGTAGGAAAAACCCAAACATCCATCAGGTGATGAATGGAGAAATCAAATGTGGTATATCCATACAATGGAATATTATTAGGCAATAAAAAGAAATGAAGCAGCGATACATGTTATAACACGGATGGACCTTGAAAACCTGATAAGTGAAAGAGGTCTGTCACAAGGGAACACACGTCATATGATTCCACTTAAATGAAATGTCAAAAGAGACAGAAAGCAGACTGTTGATTACCCAGGCGAGCAAGGAGGACTGAGGGGTGACAGCTAAAGCAGTTTGTTTGGGGCAATGAAAGTGTTTTAAATTGACTGTGGTGATGAATGTACAATGCTGTGAATACACTAAAAACTACTTAATTGTACACTTCAAATGGTGTATGGTAGGAGAATCATTATCTCAATAAAACTGCTTAAAAAACACAACAATAACAAAATACTACAGATAAGCTTGAGCCACACCATCACCACTCTTCTCACTTCTGTGCCCTCTGCCTAAATGTCTCTTCCACCCACCAGCTCTAGCAAACTCCTACTCACCTTTCACAACTCAGGTACATGTCATCACCCCAGGAAGCCTTCTCTACCCTCTTCAGAAAGAGTAAGGCACTGCTCCCCGTGTGTGCACAGATGAGCTAGTAGTGGTGGTAAAGATTCATAAATGTGCTCCCCCTTAGTATGAGTCCCTCAATTGTCTATTCATCTTTAAATCCCCAGAGCCAAGCTGAGGACTTAGAAGAAAATATGCTCTTATTGTGGATGGAGGGAAAGAAGGGAGGAAGGGAAGGGAGTGAGAGAGGGAAGGGGGGAGTGAGAGAAGCAAAGAGGGGAAGGCAGGGCAGGGAGAGAGAGTAAGAAAGAAAGGGAGGGGGGGGGAAACGCATGAATGAACAAACAAATGAGCAAAGTAGCAAAGATCAGGGCAGCAGAAAGGTGCGTTAATGAGTACTCATCAAGACCTAACTTCCGGGGCAAAGAGACGAGTTCTTGTCAGTAATCAAAAAGTTAACTCGAGAGAAATACTACTTTCAGCAGAAACTGGGGTCAAGCTCTGATAGAGAATCTTTCTTCCAGGGGATCTTCTTGCTCTAACAAGAACAAATAACAGCAGCAACTTTTCATTCTATGGAACACTGTGTACTGATAATTTTTTTTAATTACACTTACAAAATTATCACAGAAATAATTTTTTCATTTAATACATTATGAAATTTATACATATAATTATAGAAAAAGTGAAATAAAAACCCTATGTATTAAAAATAGATTAGAGGGCTTCCCTGGTGGCGCAATGGTTAAGAATCCACCTGCCAATGCAGGGGACATGGGTTCGAGCCCTGGTCCAGGAAGATCCCACATGCCGCGGAGTAACTAAGCCCATGCGCCACAACTACTGAGCCTGTGCTCTAGAGCCCTCGAGCCACACCTACTGAAGCCTGCGTGCCTAGAGCCTGTGCTCCGCAAGAAGAGAGGCCACTGCAATGAGAAGCCCGCGCACCACACTGAAGAGCAGCCCCCGCTGGCCACAACTAGAGAAAGCCCACACGCAGCAACAAAGACACAATGCGGCCAAAAATAAATAAATAAAACAAATAAATTTTTTAAAAAAATAGATTAGAAGGAAATATACCAAAATATTAACAGCAGCTGTATTTTGATAATGGCACTCATATTCTAAACATCAGGTCTTCGCAGATTCTAGAGGCTTTCAGACACGAGTCTGGGCCTGACAAGGCAGAGCTTCTTCCCCAAGCCTGATCCCAACCATCTGGAGGTTCGTAACGTCTCTAGAGACATGTTCTAGAGCATCCAAATGGCTCATCTGGAAGGGTTGGCCCCTCAGAGAGTTGACTTTGACCCCAAGGGCCCTCTCTTCATCCAATTATTCAAGAGAGGCCCATGCTGGAACCTGCCAGGCCAAGGTTCTAACACTGGCCTTGAAGAAGGCTATATTGATACTTCAGAGATTAGGTAATAAGGGACGGAGGTAGGCTGTTAATTATGGGAAAAGGAAGCCTCCAGTGGGAAAGAGGTTTCTGCAAAAACAAGAGAACTCAGTGACTGATTAGATATGCGAAATGACAGAGTAAAGATTTAAGGTTTCTAACCTACAAGGCTAATGCAAAGAGTGACACCAGTAATGTACGTGGAAGCTGTAGGGAGGAGCAGGTCAGAGGAAAAGAGTGTAACTTCGGCATTAGACACGTTCACTTTAAGATACTATCCAGTGATCTATGTGAGCAGAACTGCGCCACAAACAATTGTAAACGCATGACAGAACTCATATAAGGTCAATGATGTTGATGTCACCAAAGATGACAGACAGCAGGAACCGCAGTGAGGAGGAGGACTGTACACCAGGGGTAAAAATCATCAAGGAGGTGGAAACATGTCACAGAGGCAGAATGGGTGGGCAGGACTTCAAAAGAGGAGTGTTTGCCTGACTGAGTAATGGTGACAGAACAATGGACTTAAAGTGGTAGCGAAAAGCAAAAACTATACTGACCTCTTCTCTGCCTTATGAATCAGAGGGAATTCGCCTAGAAATCACAAGTGCAATTAAAATGCTTGACTTAATTTCCTGTAGATTTCCATTTGACTATGCAATAAATTAGAACTAAAAAAACACATGTGCATAGCGTTTTACCCTTTGCAAAGCATTTTCAAATACTTTATCTCATCTAATCTCCCCAGCAGCCCCATGAAGTAAGTATTTATGATCCCCATCTTATGGATGAGAAAACAGGGATAGAAAGACATTGTGACTTGCAGAGAGGCGTCCTAAACTGGAAACCAGGAGGCAGGGCCAGGACGACCTGTGTCTCTAACAGGTGAACTGAAGCACTCTGAAATCTGCGCTATCAATTTCCCTTTTGAGGGAAATGGCAATGTTGCCTTTAACTCCCACGTATAGGGATTACTTCTTTCGTGATGCCTACAACAACTAAGCTTTGCACATTTAGTCACAGATTATAGTCATCTACTTTCCTCTATAGAAAATAAAGTTTAGGGCTTCCCTGGTGGTGCAGTGGTTGAGAATCCTCCTGCCAATGCAGGGGACATGGGTTCAAGCCCTGGTCCAGGAAGATCCCACATGCCACGGAGCAACTAGGCCCGTGCGCCACACTACTGAGCCTGCGCTCTAGAGCCCATGAGCTACAACTACTAAGCCTGAGTGCCACAACTACTGATTCCCGCACACCTAGAGCCCGTGCTCTACAACAGGAGAGGCCACCGCAATGAGAAGCCCACACACCACAGCTGGAGAAAGCCCATGCACAGCAACGAAGACCCAACACAGCCAAAAATAAAAATTAATTAATTTTTTTTAAAAAGAAAGAAAAAGCTTACATTTAGAATGCTATAAATTATCTATACTCCTCATATAAAGAGCTATGAAGTAGAAAGCAGAGATGAGAAAGCAAACGTCGGGAGGCTGGATAAGAATGTAACAACTAAGAGGAGACTGGAGCACCCCTCACCCTCCCCGCCTTCCATACTGATTGCGTACAAGGCGATGGGGTGGGGCCTGGCAAGGTTAGCAGTCACGGTGGGGGAGGTGGGTGGTATCAGAGCTCATCCAAGGGGAGGAGCCTGTCAGAGCACAAGCAGGAGAAGAAAGGAATCTGTACAGGAGGGTGACTCTGCATGGGGGATCAGTGGACGAGAAATGAAGAAGGGAGGGACGGTCACAAAGGAGAGTAGCCTGACGCCAGGTGGCAGAGCCTGAGCAGAGCAGGAGCATCCCCCAAGGCGCACAGCCCAGCCCAGGGTCTCAGCGCCCAGGAAAAGCAAGAATGGCATCCCTGCAGGGGGCAGCCCAGAGTGGGTGTAAGAGCTGCAGCACAGTGAGATGGACATACGCATGTAAGGACAGCCTGGCCGGTGAAGCCCAAGCCCAATGGAGGTGACTAAGGCCGCCACATGGAGCGGGTGGTGGCAGCTGCCCAGTGTCTGCTGTCAGACCATAAACAGGGTGAGGAAAGTATGCACGCAGGAGGATGACCCTGCGAGGTATTAGGAGGGTGTTCTCGCAGGGCACTGGAATCCGCGAGGGGTGAGGAGGCCATCTCTGTAGGGACGCACCAAGGTGCAGAGTACAGGAGCTCGAGAGAGGTGAAAGTTTGATGAGGAAATTTACACAGATCAAGGAACCCTCTCACAAAATACATTGTCAACAACAGGAAAAAAATAACCTTACAGTACAGACACTTGGCAGACATCACCTTAATCAACTGATCAACGTTAACATCACCAATAATGGGACAAATCCAAATCAGCTGTCACTTGATAGGATGCACTAAGAGGATCGATTTTGAAGATATCCTACCAAAGATGCCTAACTTGAACCTACTCAGGAGAAACATTAGACAAACACAAATCATGGGAGGCTCATTCAATAACTGGCCTGTACTCCTCAAAAATGACAATGATAAAAAAGGCAAGGAAAGAGAGAGAAACTGGTCCAGATTTAAAAAGTCTTAAGGAGACATGACACCTCAATGCAAAATTCTATTGCTATAAATGACATTATAGGGATAACCTGTGTGAGGAGTGAAGAAGAGATGGGAGGGAGGTCTGAGGGCCAATTCCCATTTTTGATGGCAGCGCTGTGGTATTTGTTGGACAATAACTTTGAAGAAAACACACACTAAAGCATTTGGGGGTGATGAGGCAAAAGTGAACAGCTTACTCTCAAATGGCTTAGAAAGGGAAAGGGAAAAGGAAAAGATTTTCTGTAGTGCTCCTGCAACTTTTCTGTAAACATCATTTTTTTTTTTTTTTTTTTTTTGAAACCAAGAGGCAATTAGAGGGACAGGCTGCTCGGCAACATAAGGAATACAAGGCTGCCACGAAAAAACTGCAAGAGAACGAAAGGCATTAAAAAACACAGAATATGACTATCCACATGGAAGTATTTTTTCTCTGATAGAAAAAGAAGCACCAGTTTTATGGGAACAATGTCAGTGGCAGGACCAATAAAGATATCGGCAAACTGGTTTTTTTGTAAATGTCTATATTAAAGGAATATCTACTTTAAAAGCCAAAGAGACACAGGTGGAGTCAAGATGGTGCACTAGGAGGACATGAAATTTGTGTCTCCGCACAACTAGGGCACCTACCAGGCACCGGTGGGGGACCACAGACACCTATGGGGATGGGAGGAACCCCAACAACCAGCTAGCAGGATCTTGACTCTCAGGGTGGAGGTCAGGTCTGAGCTCCTGTGGTGTGAGCTCTGAGTATAAACCACTGGACTAACAGGGAACCTCAGACACCAGGGAATATTAAAAAGAGTGAGGCCACCTAGAGATCCTAATCTCAGCACGAAGACCTGGCTCTATCCAACTGACTGCAAAGTGCAGTGCTGGACGCCTCAGGCCAAACAAACAGTAAGACAGGAATACAGACCCACGCATCAAAAAAGAAAAAAAACACGAAACGACAAAGAAATCTGTTACAGACAAAGGAACAAGATAAAAACCTACAAGACCAAATAAATGAAGACAAAATAGGCAACCTACCTGAAAAAGAATTCAGAGTAATGATAGAAAAGATGATCCAAAACCGTGAAAAAAGAACAGAGGAAATACAAGAAACATTTTAAAAGAATCTAGAAGAACTAAAGAGCAAACAAACAGTGATGAACAACACAACAACTGAAATTTAAAATACTCTGGAAGGAATCAATAGCAGAATAACTGAGGCAGAAGAATGGATAAATGAGCTGGAAGATAAAATGGTGAAAATAATTGCCAGGGAGCAGAATAAAAAGAATGAAAAGAATTGAGGACAGTCTCAGAGACCTCTGGGACAACATTAAACACATTTGAATTACAGGGGTCCCAGAAGAAGAAGAGAAAAAGAAAGGGTCTGAGAAAATATTTGAAAAGATTATAGTCAAAAACTTCCCTAACATGGGAAAGGAAACAGTCAATCAAGTTCAGAAAGCAAAGAGTCCCATACAGGATAAACCCAAAGAGAAACATGCCAAGACATACATTAATAAAACTATCAAAAATTAAATACAAAGAAAAATATTAAAAGCAGCAAGGGAAAAGCAACAAATAACATACAAGGGAATCCCTATAAGGTTAACAGCTGATCTTCCAGCAGGAACTCTGCAAGCCAGAAGGGAGTGGCAGGACATAACTAAGTGATGAAACGGAAAAACCTACAACCAAGATTATGCTACCCAGCAAGGATCTCATTCAGATTCAAGGGAGAAATTAAAACCTTTACAGATAAGCAAAAGTTAACAGAATCCAGCACCACCAAAGCAGCTTTACAACAAATGCTAAAGGAACTTCTCTAGGCAGGAAACACAAGAGAAGGAAAAGACCTACAAAAACAAACCAAAAATAATTAAGAAAATGGTAATAGGAACATACATATTGATAATTACCTTAAACGTAAATGGCTTAAATGCTCTTACCAAAAGACACAGACTGGCTGAAAGGATACAAGAACAACACCAGGACTTCCCTGGTGGCGCAGTGGTTGAGAGTCTGCCTGCCGAAACAGGGGACACGGGTTCGTGCCCCGGTCTGGGAAGATCCCACATGCCATGGAGCAGCTGGGCCCGTGAGCCATGGCCGCTGAGGCTGCGCGTCCGGAGCCTGTGCTCTGCAATGGGAGAGGCCACAACAGTGAGAGGCCCACGTACAGCAAAAAAAGAAAACAACACCGTACATATGCTAACTACAAGAGACCCACTTCAGACGTAGGGACACATACAGACTGAAAGTGAGGGGATGGAAAAAGATATTCCATGCAAATGGAAATCAAAAGAAAGCTGGAGTAGCAATTCTCACATCTGACAAAACAGACTTTAAATAAAGACTATTACAAGAGACAAAGAAGGACACTACATACTGATCAACGGATCGATCCAACAAGATATAACAATTGTAAATATTTATGTACCCAACACAGGAGCACCTCAATACATAAGGCAAATGCTAACAGCCATAAAAGGGGAAATCGACAGTAACACAACCATAGTAGCAGACTTTAACACCCCACTATCACCAATGTACAGATCATCCAAAATGAAAATAAATACGGAAACAAAAAGTTTAAATGACAGAATAAAAAAGATGGATTTAACTGATACTTATAGGACATTCCATCCAAAAACAACAGAATACACTTTCTTCTCAAGTGCTCATGGAACATTTTCCAGGATAGATCATATCTTGGGTCACAAATCAAGCCTTGGTCAATTTAAGAAAACTGAAATTGTATCAATTATCTTTTCTGACCACAACACTATGAGACTAGATATCCATTACAGGAAAATTACTGTAAAAAAATACAAAGACATGGAGGCTAAACAATACACTACTAAATGACCAAGAAACATTCACAGAAAGATAGACAAGATGAAAATGCAGAGGGCTATGTACCAGATGAAGTAACAAGATAAAACTCCAGAAAAAACAACTAAATGAAGTGGAGAGAGGCAACCTTCCAGAAAAAGAATTCAGAATACTGATAGTGAAGATGATCCAGGACCTCGGAAAAAGAATGGAGGCAATGATTGAGAAGATGCAAGAAATTTTTAACAAAGACCTAGAAAAATTAAAGAACAAACAAACAGAGATGAACAATACAATAAGTGAAATGAAAACTACACTAGAAGGAATCAATAGCAGAATATCTGAGGCAGAAGAACGGATCAGTGACCTGGAAGACAGAATGATGGAATTTACTCCTGTGGGACAGAATAAAGAAAAAAGAATGAAAAGAAATGAAGACTGCCTAAGAGACCTCTGGGACAACATTAAATGCAACAACATTCATATTATAGTGGTCCCGGAAGCAGAAGAGAGAGAAAAAGAACCTGAGAAAATATTTGAAGAGATTATAGTCAAAAACTTCCCTAACATGGGAAAGGAAACAGCCACCCAAGTCCAGGAAGCACAGAGAGTCCCATACAGGATAAACCCAAGGAGAAACATGGCCAGACACATAGTAATCAAATTGGCAAAAATTAAAGACAAAGAAAAATTATTGAAAGCAGCAAGGGAAAAATGACAAATAACATACAAGGGAACTCCCATAAGGTTAACAGCTGATTTCTCAGCAGAAACTCTACAGGTCAGAAGGGGGTGGCATGATATACTTAAAGTGATGAAAGGGAAGAAACTACAACCAAGATTTCTCTACCCGGCAAGGATCTCATTCAGATTCGATGGAGAAATCAAAAGCTTTACAGACAAGCAAAAGCTAAGAGAATTCAGTACCACCAAACTAGCTCTACAACAAATGCTAAAGGAACTTCTCTAAGTTGGAAACACAAGAGAAGAAAACGACCTACAAAAACAAACCCAAAACAATTAATAAAATGGTCATTGGAACATACATATCGATAATTACCTTAAACGTGAATGGATTAAATGCTCCAACCAAAAGACACAGGCTTGCTGAATGGATACAAAAACAAGACGCATATATATGCTGTCTACAAGAGACTCACTTCAGACCTAGGGACACATACAGACTGAAAGTGAGGGGCTGGAAAAAGATATTCCATGAAAATGGAAATCAAAAGAAAGTTGGAGTAGTTATACTCATATCAGATAAAATAGGCTTTAAACTAAAGAATGTTACAAGAGACAAGGAAGGGCACTACATAATGATCAAGGGATCAATCCAAGGAGATATAAGAATTACAAATATATATGCACCCAAGAGCACCTCAATACATAAGGCAACTGCTAACAGCTATAAAAGAGGAAATGGAGAGTAAAACAATCATAGTAGGGGACGTTAACACCCTTCTTACACCAATGGACAGATCATCGAAAATGAAAATAAATAAGGAAACAAAGCTTTAAATGACACAATAGACCAGATAGATTTAATTGATATTTATAGTACATTCCATCCAAAAACAGCAGATTACACTTTCTTCTCAAGTGTGCACCAAACATTCTCAAGGGTAGATCACATCTTGGGTCACAAATCAAGCCACAGTAAATTTAAGAAAACTGACATCATATCAAGCATCTTCTCTGACCAAAATGCTATGAGATTAGAAATGAATTACAGGGAAAAAGAAGAAAAAATACAAACACATGGAGACTAAACAATATGTTACTAAATAACCAAGAGAACACTGAAGAAATCAAAGAGGAAATCAAAAAATACCTAGAGACAAATGACAATGAAAACAAGACGATCCAAAACCCATGGGACGCAGCAAAAGCAGTTCTAAGAGGGAAGTTTATAGCTATACAAGCCTACCTCAAGACACAAGAAAAATCTCATATAAACAATCTAAACTTACACCTAAAGGAACTACAGAAAGAAGAACAAACAAAACCCAAAGGTAGCAGAAGGAAAGAAATCATAAAGATCAGAGCAGAAATAAATGAAATAGAAACAAAGAAAACAACAGCAAAGACCAATAAAACTAAAAGCTGGTTCTTTAAGAAGATAAACAAAATTGATAAAGCAACAGCCAGACTCATCAAGAAAAAGAGGGAGAGGACTCAAATCAATAAAATTAGAAATGAAAAAGGAGAAATTACAACAGACACCACAGAAATACAAAGCATCCTAAGAGACTGCTACAAGCAACTCTATGCCAAAAAAATGGACAACCTGGAAGAAATGGACAAATTCTTAGAAAGGTATAACCTTCTAAGACTGAACCAGGAAGAAACAGAAAATATGAACAGACCAATCACAAGTAATGAAATTGAAACTGTGATTAAAAATCTTCCAACAAACAAAAGTCCAGTACCAGATGGCTTCAAGGGTGAATTCTATCAAACATTTAGAGAAGAGCTAACACCCATCCTGCTCAAACTCTTCCAAAAAATTACAGAGGAAGGAACACTCCCAAACTCTATCTATGAGGCCACCATCACCCTGATACCAAAACCAAAGATTCTACAAAAAAAAGAAAATTACAGACCAATATCACTGATGAATATAGATGCAAAAATCCTCGAGAAAATACCAGCAAATAGAATCCAACAACATATTAAAAGGATCATATACCATGATCAAGTGCGATTTATCCCAGGAACGCAAGGATGCTTCAATGTACGCAAATCAACCAATGTGATACACCATATTAACAAACTGAAGAATAAAAACCATATGATCATCTCAATAGATGCAGAAAAAGCTTTTGACAAAATTCAACGCCCATTTATGATAAAAACTCTCCAGAAAGTGGGCACAGAGGGAACCTACCTCAACATAATAAAGGCCATATATGACAAACCCACAGCAAACATCATTCTCAATGGTGAAAAACTGAAAGCATTTCCTCTAAGATCAGGAACAAGACAAGGGTGTCCACTCTCACCACTATTATTCAACATAGTCTTGGAAGTCCTAGCCACGGCAATCAGAGAAGAAAAAGACATAAAAGGAATCCAAATTGGAAAAGAAGAAGTAAAGCTGTCACTGTTTGCAGATGACATGATACTATACATAGAGAATCCTAAAGATGCTACCAGAAAACTACTAGAGTTAATCAATGAATTTCGTAAAGTAGCAGGATACAAAATTAATGCACAGAAATCTCTTGCATTCCTATACACTAATGATCAAAAATCTGAAAGAGAAATTAAGGAAACACTCCCATTTACCACTGCAACAAAAAGAATAAAATACCTAGGAATAAACATACCTAAGGAGACAAAAGAACTGTATGCAGAAAACTGTAAGGCACTGATGAAAGAAATTAAAGATGATACAAACAGATGGAGAGATATACCATGTTCTTGGATTGGAAGAATCATCATTGTGAAAATGACTATACTACCCAAAGCAATCTACAGATTCAATGCAATCCCTATCAAACTACCAATGGCATTTTTCAGAGAGCTAGAACAAAAATTTTCACAATTTGTATGGAAACACATAAGTCCTGGCACAGCCAAAGTAATCTTCAGAAAGAGAAAATGGAGCTGGAGGAATCAGGCTCCCTGACTTCAGACTATACTACAAAGCTACAGTAATCAAGAGAGTATGGTATAGGCATAAGAACGGAAATATAGATCAATGGAACAGGATAGAAAGCCCAGAGATAAACTCATGCACATATGGTTACCTTATCTTTGATAAATGAGGCAAGAATATACAATGGAGAAAAGACAGCCTCTTCAATAAGTGGCGCTGGGAAAACTGGACAGCTACATGTGAAAGAATGAAATTAGAACACTCCCTAACTGCATACACAAAAATAAACTCAAAATGGATTAGAGACCTAAATGTAAGGCCAGACACTATAAAACTCTTAGAGGAAAACACAAGCAGAAAACTCTATGACATAAATCACAGCAAGATCCTTTTTGACCCACCTCCTAGAGAAATGGAAGTAAAAACAAACAAATGTGACCTAATGAAACTTAAAAGCTTTTGCACAGCAAAGGAAACCATAAACAATACGAAAACACAACTCTCAGAACAGGAGAAAATATTTGCAAATGAAGCAACTGACAAATGATTAATCTCCAAAATCTACAAGCAGCTCATGCAGCTCCATATCAAAAAAACAAACAACCAAATCCAAAAATGGGCAGAAGATCTAAATAGACATTTCTCCCAAGAAGATATACAGATTGCCAACAAACACATGAAAGGATGCTCAACATCACTAATCATTAGAGAAAGGCAAATCAAAACTATAATGAGCTATCACCTCACACTGGTCAGAATGGCCATCAACACAAAATCTACAAAAAACAAATGCTGGAGAGGGTGTGGAGAAAAGGGAACCCTCTTGCACTGTTGGTGGGAATGTAAATTAATACAGCCACTATGGAGAACAGTATGGAGGTTCCTTAAAGAACTAAAAATAGAACTACCATATGACCCAACAATCCCACTACTGGGCATATACCCTGAGAAAACCATAATTCAAAAAAAGTCATGTACCAAAATGTTCACTGCAGCACTATTTACAATAGCCAGGACATGGAAGCAACCTAAGTGTCCATCGACAGATGAATGGATAAAGAAGATGTGGCACATATATACAATGGAATATTACTCAGCCATAAAAAGAAACGAAATTGAGTTATTTTTAGTGAAATGGATGGACCTAGAGTCTGTCATACAGAATGAAGTAAGTCAGAAAGAGAAAAACAAATACTGTATGCTAACGCACATAAATGGAATCTAAAAAACAAAATGGTTCTGAAGTACCTAGGGGTAGGACAGGAATAAAGAAGCAGATGGAGAGAATGGACTTGACATGAGGAGGGGTGGGGGAAGGGTAAGCTGGGACGAAGTGAGAGAGGGGCACTGACATATATATACTACCAAATGTAAAATAGACCGCTAGTGGGAAGCAGCCGCACAGCACAGGGAGATCAGCTCTGCGCTTTGTGACCACCTAGAGGGGTGGGATAGGGAGGGTAGGAGGGAGACGCAAGAGGGAGGAATATGGGCATATATGTATACGTATAGCTGATTCACTTTGTTATACAGCAGAAACTAACACAACATTGTAAAGCAATTATACTCCAATTAAGATGTTAAACTAAATAAATGAAAGCCAAAAAGAAAAAAAATTCACAGGTAATTATTCATATATCTTTCCTTAAATATGGAGAAATAAGTGCAATTGATTCACAGCCAGGCAAAAATGTCTTTGGTGCCTTAAGCACTATATGTATTAGGTAAAAGACTTTATCATTCTGCTATTCATGCACTAACATATTTCCAACTAAAAAACAGTCATTTAGTCCCCCTCATAGTATTTTTAAGTATCTATAATTCATCCAACACTCATTCGTGATAAAAATACTCAGAAAACTAGGAACAGAAAGCATTTTCCTCAATCACATACAGAATATCTACCAAAACTTCTATAGCTAATATCACTTAAAGGTGAAAGATCAAAAACCAGGCAAGGATGTCCCATCTCACCTCTCAAATGCAACACAGTATTAGAGGGTCTAGACAGCACAATGAAGCAAAAAAAAGAAGTAAAACACGAACAAATCATAAGGAAGTCTGTCTCTTTTTGCAGATAACACAATTACCTATGTAGAAAATCCCAAGAAATTT
Source organism: Lipotes vexillifer (assembly GCF_000442215.2). NCBI lineage: Eukaryota > Metazoa > Chordata > Mammalia > Artiodactyla > Lipotidae > Lipotes > Lipotes vexillifer. The sequence continues at coordinate 228,693 of NW_006781879.1, read as the reverse complement.
ACAAAAGAAACTCCGAGAACTAATAATTGAGTTCTGCAAGATCACAGAATATAAAATCAACAAACAAAAATCAATTGCATTTGTATACACTAGCAACTAACAAGTGGAAAAAATCAACAAAAGGAATACCACTTATACAAGTGCTCCACGAAAATGAAATACTTTGATGTAAATCTAAAAAAATACGTACCAGATATGTATGCTGAAAATTATAAAATTTTGTTGAAATAAGTTAAAGTAGACCAAATACCTGGAGAGACTTACCACATTCATGGATTAAAAGACTCAGCGTAGTAAAGATGTCAATTCTCCCCAAATTGATCTGTAAGTTTAACGCAAGTCCTTTCAAAATCCCAGCAAGATTTCTGGTAGACACAGACAAACTTATTCCAAAATGTATATGGAAAAGGGAAGTCCCTAAAATAGTCAAAACAATTTTGCAAAGGAAGAAGAAAGTAGGAGGAATCAGTCTACCCGATTTTAAGACTTCTTGTATAGCCACAGTAAACAAGACTTTTGTGACCGAGGTAGACCCTCCCAGGGAACATAAAACAGGGGCAGCAAATGGATTAACTTAGGAATTTAATCCACTGCCAGAACAGGAAGTCTTCAACATCTTGCACAGTATGGTGTTTTTGTGGACCAGGGACTACTTTGAGTTTTTAATTCTCCCCCTTCTTCCTAAGTGGGAAGATTTATTAAAGTTCTCTTGTTCCTTTATCCACTGAAGTTTTCTGGGTGTACAAGGAACACAGATTTTCTCTTTTAGCTTTAGGTCACCAGAAGACAAGCTACAACCAGACCTGATGGAGAAAAGTACACATCAAGCAGACATCCTGCACTAAGAGGTAGATGCAATCATGGATGAGAACAGGTATCATCTACCTCAGAAACATGGTAACTGTATTCCATGGAAAATGCATTCATAAGAAGGATATATTTTGATTTTGGCTAGCCAAAGTGATATATTTTGCAGATACTACTGGTTAACAAACCCGATACCTATTTCCAAACTCTTTCTCCCTTCCCCCATCTCTACCAGAGGCTGGAAAAGCTAAATCACACTTTCTCAGCCTTCCTTCCACTTAACGGTGGCCATGTGAATCAATTTTGGCCATAACACTTAAGGGGAAGTCTGCTGTGCTACCAGGTTTCCAAGAAGGCCTTTGGTTTCCTGATAAAATGAATAGAGATGTCTCAGGAAGGCTTTTGGTTTCCTGGTAAAAAGAGAGATGCTGCTGTCAATCCATACCCCTTCGTGGCACCTCAGACAGAAGGGTGATGCCTAGAGCAGGAGCAACCATCTTGCAACCATGAAGGAAAGGCCAAGAAAATTACAGAACAGCCCTGACACTGCTGAGCAGCTAAGTTAATATAAGCAAGATCCCTACCTCCAAACGTCTTCTCATGTAAGAAAAATAAATCCTCATTAGTTTAAGCCACTGTTGACTAGCTGTTTTGTTACATACAATGAAAAGCATCCATATCTAAATACGAGTTATGTTATCTAATAATAAATTCTTTAAAATATGAATAATAATTTACTATTGCATGAATACTACTACTAATAACTAATCGTTCTAAAGCCTTCTGGAGTACTTTTATAATGAATATTAATTTGATAGTATGTGCTATACATTCCCCACATATATTCATATTCACTTAGCCTCTCAGGATCTCATTTCCTTTCTTCCATTCAACATGTATTTTGAAGAGCCTACTATGTGTTAAGCACTCTACCAGGTGCTGGGAAAACAAAGTGATTTAGTCAAGGCCTCTGTTTCCACCCAGCTTACTGTCTAGCAGGAAGTTTATTTGCAAAATGAGACAGATGGAAAATGATCTCTCCTAACACCAACATTTATGAAGCAATGAAGCTAGTTTCAGCGTACAACACAAGGATCAGGAAAAACAATAAAGGAAGGAGGCTTCTGAATAAGACTACTCCAACTCAGTGAGTCTAGGAGGGAAAAAAATGTAGTAACAGTGAAGTTCGAAGTTAAATAATTACAAAATAAAAGAAGCAGGAAAAAAGTATACTCAATCCACATTCTCAAGCCCCACTCTGCCCAAAGTAACTGCAGCAAAGAAAACATAGATCTCAAAACAGACTTTAATGGTTGGGTAACAAGGAACACAATAAAGGCAGGTCTTAGAGACAGTGCTATGGCTTTAAGGTTAAGCCAAAAAAAATTAAAAAGGCCGATATTTGTCAAACGGATGTAGAGTCTCCCAATTCCAATTTTATAAAATCTCGCTTAATTTTTTTCACTTAACAATCTATATTTTCTTCTACACTGATATTTTATAATCTTCACTACAACCAAATCTGTTTATGTTATGCTCTACCCAGAAGCAATGTATTGACTGTAAATGCCTTACTTCTACTTAACCTCACGGGGAAGACAGATCAAATATTACAAATCACTTAAGAGAGTTAAAATACAGAGTGCATCTAAGCCAAATATGTCTAAACACTTATTAAACTGTACCTCAGAGCAATATATTGACTTTTTACACACTACCTATATATAACTTGACTCATTAGAAAGCCCCAATTTTAGGAATTTATCATAAGTCACAAAGACATTCAAAACTTTTCAATTAATTTAGTGAAATTCACACATTTCCCTGGTGAAAACTGTGAGAAACATTCTAGACTGACATGCACATCACTGGAATTCTTGTTTAACTAACCAAGGCAGAAAAGGTAAAATGGATGCATATCGACTGAACACTTTAACTTAGTTAACCAATAAATTTTCTCTAACAGCCATTTTTATATTTGATAGATAAGAGAACCCAGGTAAGTAAAAGTTTTACAACATATTTAAAAGAAGTTTGCCGAAGTGGAGTAGAATACAGAACTATTTCTAGATTACAATTACAAAAACAGATACCAGTCATATCTATGGTTTTATTCTTACAAAATGCTTTAATAGAAATAATTTTCCTAGGAATTAACTGTCCATAATATCTTTAACCAGAATGCGTCAGTGTTTTATCTCATTGCAACCACAGCAAAGACAAATATTGTCCTTTTGAAATAAGTGTGCTAAGTATTCTAGGAAATCATGCTACTACTCAGAAAACAGATGAAGAAGAAGGTGGGAATATTTTACAAACCATAATCATAGGATCTATGCCAAAGAGCACAGAAACATTAAAGACAAAATTTTGTTTTGGGCTTCCCTTGTGGCACAGTGGTTAAGAATCCGCCAGCCAATGCAGGGGACACGGGTTCGAGCCCTGGTCCAGGAAGACCCCACATGCCGCGGAGCAACTAAGCCCATGCGCCACAACTACTGAGCCTGTGCTCTAGAGCCCGCGAGGCACAACTACAGAGTCTGACTGCCACAACTACTGAAGCCCGCATGCCCAGAGCCCATGCTCTGCAACAAGAGAAGCCACCCAATGAGAAGCCCGGGCACCGCAACGAAGAGTAGCCCCCGCTCACAGCTTAGTCCACGAGCAGCAACAAAGACCCAATGGAGCCAAAAATAAAAATAAATTTATTTTTAAAAATAATTTAATAAAATCATTATTACAAAGAAACTATTTCTATGCTATAGCTTACTCTAATACCAGCTGTTGATGTGAATATAATAAACTCAATTAAACAAACAAAAATTCCATAAACTCTGCAGAAATACTGTACTATACGATATTTTAAACACAGAGGTTTATGTACAAAATTTTAGTACTAAGTAATCCCATAATTTGAAATACTTTTCAAATTTTCATGTCTCAAACATATGTACACCAAGGGGGGAAGTGGCAGAGAGGGGTGGTGGTGGGATGAATTGGGAGATTGGGATTGACATATACACACTAATATGTATAAAATAGATAATTAATAAGAACCTGCTGTATAAAAAATAAAAATTAAAAAAAAAATCATGTCTCTCCTTTTTTTCCCCCCACTACTCCCTTCATATGTGGAAATGGATGTTTTTAAATTAAGTGTAGCCCTCGGTTCTCATCTGAGATGATAGCCCAGTTTCATATGGTTTGGGGGGCTTAGGGTGGTGGTGAGTTCTTAAGAGAGCATTAAGGTGAAAAGAAGTAGGGATCCAAGTACATCAAAGGCAGGACCTTCATATTTTGTAAACAGGACAGAGCAGCAGCTGGACACCCTATTATCTGCCTAGCCTATTCCTGAGTAAGAAGATAAAAAGAAGCAACTTCAAGAGAGAGGAAAAGTCTTACAAAAACAGACAAAATACTATGAGTTTGTCCTCTTAATTGACGGATAGGGAAAAGAGGCTGTCCCCATGGGTCTCAGATCCAAATACTACTACTCCACTCCTAAAAGGTGGTCTCTACCAAGAGCTGACCAGCCCCTCATCCTAGCGTTCACCCCAAACCACCAAATGCCTTCTCATAAACTTTGAAAACAAACCCCTTGAATTAGGTGGTAAACTCTCCACAGTTGCACAGGATCTAGTTTCAAGAAAAGAACTCCATAATAAACTGCACAGAAACGGTTCTCCAATCTCCCAAAAAAAGCACATTAATAAACCAATGTGCCTTTTTTAAAAATGAGATATAAATAGATATAAATCATAACTATCACTTATTCAGCACATTCTTGTGCCAGGCTCTCAGAGTTTCATATGCATAAATTCATTCAATCCCTACAATTCCACGAGACAGGTACTTGGTTGTCTCCACTTTACAGATGAGGAACCTGGGCTTAAGTAACTTGGCCAAGGTCACACATTGTCAAATGATAAAACAAGGATCTGAATTGAGCAATCTGGCTCCAGACTCTGCAACCTTAATCACCACTTATACACTCCTGCTGTCAAATGTATTTAAAAGCACTTCAAAATATATCAGGAATAAAATAAGGGTCTATTACATAGCACTATCTTTTTGTCAAGCACCCTGGCTTAGAAATTAATAAAACCTCCCTATTAATTACTAACCTCCACCTTGATTTACTTTGTAAAACACATACAGCAAGCATCTTGCACTTCATAAAAAAATTTTTGAATCAGTATACTACTCTTTCTGTAAATTATAGCAATAAGATTTTAACAAGATTGGAACACAACATAGCAATTTCCCTTTCCCACGGAGTTTGGGAAAGTACACTGTAAAGGATCCCATTTTAAAACCTTTAATACACTGAAAAACCTAAGTGTTACAAAATAAGTCTAAGTTGGCAGGCTGTTTTATTATTATATCATACTCCCCTGTTCATGGTCCAAATGGATCACTGCATAAACTTATTAGTTTGCTTTCTTGGCTTACAAAGTTAGCTTATATACTGATTATCTTAAGATTTTTCAAAAATTACCATTCTTCTAAAATAAGGGTATATAATTCACTACAATGTTAAACTCTTTTTCTGTTGTTACTAAAAAACGAATGGACTTTCTTCAACAACAAAACTTGTTTATAACTATTTGAAGAGAAGTTATGCTTTGCCCTGGAAATATACAGATTTATATTTCATTGGTCACTAATCAACAAAACACCTTTAATATACATTTTTCTTCACCAAAAAAGCCATATAAAAACAATATAATTAGTCTCCACAAAGATGTTTAGGCACCAAACATTTTATTGAAAAAAGCCTGGCAAATGCAAGTGGTCTCCTTTCTGTTTCAGATTAGTATTAAAAAAAAAAAAAAAAATCAGGGCTTCCCTGGTGGCGCAGTGGTTGAGAGTCCGCCTGCCGATGCAGGGGATACGGGTTCGTGCCCCGGTCTGGGAGGATCCCACGTGCCGTGGAGCGGCTGGGCCCGTGGGCCATGGCCGTTGAGCCTGCTCGTCCGGAGCCTGTGCTCCACAATGGGAGAGGCCACAACAGGGAGAGGCCCACATACGGCAAAAAAAAAAAAGAAGAAAAAAAAAAAAAAAAAAAAAAAAAAAAAAAAAAAAAATCAACATGTCAGTTTCTAATGAAAATGATAGCTAATTAAGTTCCTGAAAAATTGAGAGTTGTACTAGATAACAGCTAAGATAACAATTAGATATTGCAATAGTACTTAAATATAAATAGTAAATTTGAGGAAGCAGTAAAGCAGAGTGGAAAGGGCTTTCAAGAGAAAATGTGCTGGTCAAGGGAAAAGATGGCAGACTAACACAGACTCACTGAAACTATCTTTTTCAAATCTCAATGAATTAAATAGTAGAACTAAAATTAGCAAAGAAAAATACCACAAGTGTTCTAACCTGAAAAGGGGCCAAACTTTATAAATTTTTTTAAAATGTCATCTGGAAGCAGAGTAAACATATAAAACTGAAAACAAAATATTTCAATCATCAACTCAGTGCTATCCCTCACTCCTTTGCCCAAATTATCCATCCAAAACCAAAAAGAAGTACTATAAGGGAATTCCCCAAGGGTCCAGTGGTTAAGACTCCATGCTGCCAGTGCAGGGGGCATGGGTTTGATCCCTGGTCAGGGAACTAAGATCCCAGATGCCACACAGCCAAAAAATAAATAAATAAAAGTATGAGGATGAAAGGTGAATGGATAAAATTTCTGAATATCACAATGACAGAAATCAATTTTTATTAAAAAAAATTTTCAAACATATGAGTAAGAACTTAGGAAATACAGTATCAATAAACACTGGGGGGCAGGGGAGCAACTTGAGTATAAAAAAGCTATAATCCATGGAAATGAAAGTGATACAGGAATGGAGAAGTCCTTACAGGAAACAACTGGGAGTGAACACTGAATCCACCTAAATATAGCTAAACAACAAAGCTGAACAACAGAAAAGGGTACCTGTTGTGGGACAGGATAAAACTGCCATAAACTTGTTAAATGTTTCTTTAAATTACTTTAAAAATAGGAGTTATACTAACTAGAGCCGGAGACATAGGTAAGAACTCATGTTTAACCTAATATAGATCCATATGGAAATATTTATACATATGTGTATATATATGGGTTAGTATACACATATGTATTTCCTTGATTTGCCATCTGAGATGGTCTACAAGAAATAATAAGCACTGACAACCAGTACACCTAGCACCCCAATCTTGGTTTCTAATACCTCTTTCTAGTAAAAGGAACCAGGGCTCCCTGGAGAAATGGCTGCTTCTGGGGGTGAACAAAGAATGTTCCTCACCACCCAGTTCTACAAGGGTGAGTTGATAAACCACTGCAGCTCCTGACTGACAGTGCACCCTGGAGGAATTCAGGATGAAAAAATCAGGGTAAGGCACTCTGTGTTTTGGATAAATTAGCCCCATAGATAATTAGAAGTATACCTCAGGAAGAATTTCAATGACCCCAGATTCCTGCATCTTCCCATACATAGAAACACTAAAATTATTAACTTGAGATACTCTTTTTTGTGGTCAGCAGTAATCTCTTACCAAGACAGATGCTTCATTGCATATATTTCCTAGCCAAAAATCATATACAAACTGGCTTCTCCCCAACCTCTTCAGAGCAGTTTCCTCAGAGCTGAATGGCTGTCTCCCAGGCTAAAGTCCTCAGCAAGACCCTGAATAAAACCTACACTCACAACTCTTATGTTTGCATTGTTCTTTAAGTCAACATAGAAATGAGGCAGAAAATATACAAATAAACCTGGAGCACCCTGTAGTGCCAGAAAGTAGTAAAACAAAATTTTTTTAATTAAAAAAGAAACTGATGGGGATATGCCAAAGGGACAAAGAACAACTGAAAGATCTCCCAATGACCAAAGTTAGAACAACTTAAGTAACAAAATTAAGTTGTATTGGATTATAACCTAAAGTATAAAATTATATCCATGCATTCACAGTGATATAAATAAATGACTGAATAAATTAATAAATGAGAAGAGACAAATCTCCCATCCAGAAAAATTCCAAATGAATTATGTAGATATTACAGTCTAAAGGAAAGGGAACGTGGGACTTCCCTGGCAGTCCAGTGGTTAAGACTTCGCCTTCTACTGCAGGGGGTGAGGGTTTGATCCCCCTGGCCACATGCCTCGCGGCCAAAGAACATAAAAAAACAGAAGCAATACTGTAACAAATTCAATAAAGAATTTTAAAATGGTCCACATCCAAAATAAAATCTTTTTTTAATGTTGTGTATTTGATTTGTTTGTTTGTTTGTTTATTTTTGGCTGCGTTGGGTCTTCGTTGCTGCACGTGGGGCTTTCTCTAGTTGTGGCGAGCGGAGGCTACTCTTCACTGCGGTGCGCAGGTTTCTCATTGTGGTGGCTTCTCTTGTTAAGGAGCATGGGCTCTAGGCACACGGGCTTCAGTAGTTGTGGCACACGGGCTCAGTAGTTGTGACTCGCGGGCTCTAGAGCACAGGCTCAGTAGTTGTGGCGCACGGGCTTAGTTGCTCCACGGCATGTGGGATCTTCCTGCACCAGGGCTCGAACCCGTGTCCTCTGCATTGGCAGGCAGATTCTTAACCACTGCACCACCAGGGAAGCACCCCCCACAAAAAAATTCTTTAAAAAAATTAATTAACTAGAACAATAAAGGAAGGGTAACATAACTTCCCACTCCTCAAGTATAGGCTGCACGTAAGTGACTTCCTTCCAAAGAGCACAGTATGGAAAGGGTGGAGTACAGGGGAGTAATTTTACAGTGGAGAAACCTGACGAACACTACTTCAGGCAGCTGATCAAGGTCAACATCAATGTTCATAAATCATGTTGATATGATATGATATGATTATATGATGTGATGAAAATGGCACTTCTGTGGTCTTCCTCTGCAAAACCCATCCTCCCAGTCTAATCATGAGAAAAACACCAAATTCCAGTAGAGGGACATCCTACAAAATATAATGACCAGGAGTCCTTAAAACTGTAAAGGTCTTCAATAACAAAGCGAATCTGAGAAAGTGTCACAGCAAGTGGAGCCTAAGAAGACATGACAAGTAAATGTAATATGATAACCTAGGTGGCATCCTGGAACAGAAATGAAACAATAGGTAAAAACAAAGGAAATATGAATACACTATGGACTTGGTCAATAATAATGCATCAATACTGGCTCCTCAATTGTAATAAATATACCATACTAATATAAATGTTAATAATAGTGGCAACCATGGGAAAACAGGGGCCTATATATGAACTCTGTACCACATGCTCAATTTTTCTTTAAGTTTAAAACGGTCCAAAAAAATTAAGTCTGTTAAGAAAAGATATTCATCTACTTTGAAATCTGAAGTCCTCCAACCCACCTATCTAAAATAGGTGTTAGAAAAGCAGGGAATATAGGTATAGTAAATCTAACTGTGCTAGTTTTCTCATCTTCATGAATTCAGTAGAAACCATCAAATGTTGAAAAGAAAGAGCTCTGCATTCAGAAATGTAAATCTTCACTGAATCACATACACTGCATCATACATGGCAGTGTGACAACAGCGATGATACTCAACCTCTAGAGCTTCGGTTTCTTCATCTATGATATGCAGATAATATTTACTTTGTGGATTTGTTGTCAGAGTTAACGATGATATACAAAGTTGCTACTAGGACAGATCCAGCACACTGTGGAAGCTTAACAAATGGTAAAAATATTTAAAATCTTTAAGAATCTGGACTAATAATTATTTTCAATAATTCTAAATTTAGTAGTTCTAAAAGAAGGTTATATTTATAAAAACAGAAAATTTAGCAATCTTGTTAAATATATGGTGTCTAGATAATACTTTTCCAGATTTTACCATTTCCCTCAAATAGACGGAGGAGGTTTTGTTTTTTGTTTTCCCTCAAATATAAACTGTTTTTATATATGTGGGAAATAAGATTTTCAACCCACACTTTGTTTTATCTATTTAGCCAGCACATATGAATTAATAATAGAGATAAAAACCTACCAAAAGGAAACTGAGAAATTCTAACGTGGAAAAACTGAGTACACCTGCCATAGATAATTTGCTTATATTTTACACAAGAGAGAAAAGATTCAACCAGTTTATTCAAGTCAAATAAGAGGTGTGAGTAGCTTTCCACTAAATTATTCATTATGGGATTGTGCTATAACCTTCCCAAGTTGGCTGAACACACGTAGAAATTAAGGGGATATTTAAAAGCTTAAGGAGAATATGGAGACTTTAATTCAATCAAATGACTAGATAGTAAAAACCAATTAGATAAATGAAAAAGTGCCTTATCAGATCATTTTCGGGAATTGTAGGGCTCTGGAAGACCTAACCAGTCAAACATCTATGGGACTCACTAGACAGTAAGAGATTATAACAAGGCATATAAAACACAATGAAACTGAAGAAAATCAAGGAACTGTAGAATTCTAAAAAAAAAAAAAAAAAAAAAAAGGAAGAATTCCTAGTCAAACTGAATATATGAATTGTGCAAATAATAACTAAATGCTATATTCATTTTCTATCACTGTAAGGTATTTGGTGAACCCTGGTGAATACCAGGGCTATTTGATGAAAATGGTTTATCATTTTCAAAAGAGTTTTATAGATGTACAAGAACGTGAGCCAAGTTTTAAGTTTCTGAAGCTGCCTTCGGAAATAAATCTGAGGATATAACTGAATTATCAAGAACAAGCCCTATTAGGTTAGCTCAGTTTTAAGAAGATTAAAGTGAAAGGAAACATACTAGGCATGGAATCTAATCGACAGATATAACTTAAACCGAAATATACAGTTATGTAAAACATTCTGTACCCATCTGGCATCATGGAAGTGTATTTTCTCACATGAAACTGACACATCTGAAACCAAGCACTAACTTTAGTGATACAATTCTAGAATCAAAAAGGACATATGCCCTGACACCCTTATTCTCAAGAACGATTTCTAGCACTAGCCTTCTATACAAGTCAGAAATAGATTAAGATGTATCTTAACTGCTTGTGTATCACTCCCCGGCTCCCACCCATACATTTGGCTATACTTAACCACTGCTTGCAATTTTATTATTCATGTAGCCTACACACAGACTGCTTGTTATGTGGCCCACTAGTGAAATCATCTGGACACCTTTACACTAATAAAACATTTCAATACCCATGGTACACAGAGCCAGGCCCCTCCAAAAAAAAAAAAAAGAAAAAAGTGCAGGAGGAAAGCTTCATGATGACTCAATACTAAACAACTCAAGGGCTAATATGATGTCACCCTCTGAAGTAACTGATTACTAATAAAAGCACAGAGACACCAAATGATAGCCCCAAATGGTTTTTCTCTTGAATTTGGAATAAAAAGTCAAATATTTAACTTATCTTTTATTTATTTTATTTTTTTTTTTTTTCCTTGCGTTATGCGGGCCTCTCACTGTTGTGGCCTCTCCCATTTGCGGAGCACAGGCTCCGGGCGCGCAGGCTCAGCGGCCATGGCTCACGGGCCCAGCCGCTCCGCGGCACGTGGGATCCTCCCGAAACGGGGCACGAACCCGCGTCTCCTGCATCGGCAGGCGGACTCTCAAGCACTGCGCCACCAGGGAAGCCCTTAACTTATCTTTTAAAATGTGCATATTTTTGGAGCTGCATGCAGAAGTTACATACTGGTCAAATAACAGTATCTGGGATTGCTTTAAAATTCTTCAACAGAAACAGAAATAATGAAAGGAAGGTAAATCTTAATTATTGAATCTGTTGATAGGTAAAACTTAATTATTGAATCTGCTGATAGGTATGGGGGGGTTCAATGAACTATTCCTTCTACTTGTGTGTATGTCTGAACTTTTAAAATAAACAAATATAACTTTTAAATATGAAAATAAAATACAAATGCATCTACGAATTTAGTGTATGGTAAAGGTAGCATTTCAAATTAGAGGAGAAAAGATAAACGACTCAGTTAATAGTGTCAGGAGAACTGGTTAGTCATCTGGGGGGAGGAGGGAAGGTTGGATCCACATGTCACACAGAAATCAAAATATACTCCATGTAGCTCAAAGATTTAAATGTAGGAAAATGAAACCATTAAAGACACAGCAGAGAACTTTCCTGGGGGCGCAGTGGTTAAGAATCCACCTGTCAGTGCACAGGACACGGGTTCGAGCTCTGGTCCGGGAAGATCTCACATGCCGTGGAGCGACTAAGCCCGTGCGCCACAACTACTGAGCCTGTGCTCTAGAGCCCGTGAGCCACAACTACTGAGCCCACATGCCACAACTACTGAAGCCCGCGCACCTAGAGCCCATGCTCCGCAACAAGAGAAGCCACCGCAATTACAAGCCTGTGCACCACAACGAAGAGTAGACCCCACTCGCTGCAACTAAAGAAAGCTCGCATGCAGCAACAAAGACCCAACGCAGACAAAAATAAATAAATAAATAAAATTTATTTTTAAAAAAAAAAACCGACATGAACCTTTAAAACAAAATCACAGCAGAAATGATGAGAGAATTACGGTCATCATCTTGGAATAAAAGAAAACTGATAACGTCAACTGCATAAAAAATAAATACTTTCTTCATGGCAAAAGCAACCATAAACAACAGATACAACGAAGAGGGGACAATCTGGAAATCATATCACAAAGGATTACTTTCCCACAGAAATGGCCTACAAAGTGATAAGCATCACCCAATGGAAAAATGATAAAGGGACATGGATAGGTCACAGAAAAGAAGATACAAAGAGCTCTTATGAGAAATGCAAAGACACTGAAATATCACTTTTCATTCATCAGATTAGCAAAGGAAGCAATTTGGCAGTATCTATCGAATGTCTAGAATGAAGGGTCTGGTTAAAAAAATTATCCTACATCTCTAAAACAGAATACAATACTACTTCAAAAAATAAGGAAATTTCGGGCTTCCCTGGTGGCGCAGTGGTTAAGGATCTGCCTGCCAATGCAGGGGACACGGGTTTGAGCCCTGGTCTGGGAAGATCCCACATGCAGCGGAGCAACTAGGCCCGTGAGCCACAACTACTGAGCCCGTGTGTCTGGAGCCTGTGCTCCGCAACAAGAGAGGCCGCGATGGTGAGAGGCCCGCGCACCGCGATGAAGAGTGGCCCCCGCTCGCCACAAGTAGAGAAAGCCCTTGCACAGAAACGAAGACCCAACACACCCAAAAATTTATTTATTTATTTATTTTTTTTTTTTTTAAATAAGGAAATTTGTAATGAACTGGTAGAAAATGATCACCAAATCATATTGTTAAATGAAAAGGGTGTAAAACCATATGTATTATATGCTAGCTTTTAGATAAAAGGAGGAGGAAAAAACATATGTATGTTTATATATGTGTATGTGTGATTATGTATGTACATATATCCTCACAGTTCCATCTCCTTTACAGAGAGAAAGAGAAATTTTAATTAACACTGGATTTCTTCAGAAAGACTTATTAGCTGAAACAGATGGAGACAGTACTTTATACCCTTTTGTTCCTTTTGAATTTTGTGCCATGTGAATAAATCAGCCATTCAAAAACATTGTTTTTTTAATATTCTAGCTCTAATCCAAAAACATGACAGTAATAGTAAACACCAGAGTCTTGGTTACATACACTATTAGTTTAAAGCTGAAATACAAAACAAATGTCTTGGTCCTGGGCCACAAAGAAAACCTCACCTATCCAAAATATACTAATAAAAAGTTAGCCTCCTGAAAATGATACTATCACTTTAAAATAATCTCTAATTTGCTCTCCTTCAGACTATTAGAATTCCGCCTACATCCAAAAAGGTAGCAGGCACAATCAACTGCTCATTATATTTACTAGTCTATATTATCAAGGAACAATGCATGGTTTGCCTACAGTCTTTCTCTACACTAAAGTAAGATAATGAAATGGTCACAACTGGAAGAAAATTATTCTGGGGTGGGTAGATGTTCACTAACATACTTTCTCAGGTTAGAAAGGAGGCAACAAAAGCCAAGGCAGTTAAGTGGTTAAAAGAAAGCAATCTACAGCAAAGAAATGAGGGAAAATTCCAGAGAGGCATGAAAGATGAGCCCAGAAGTTACTGCTGATAAAATAAAGAGGCGGTCATCAGTAGCATACGAAACTAACATTGTATATGTATATATAAATTCAACAGTATATTAACAATCTGCATGAAAATGTGGAATGATGAATACAGATTTCTTTAGGTATAATTAATACACATATGGATATTTATTTTTATTTATTTTAGGGGGGATTTTTAAATATGCACTAAAATTAACTGTTACCATATATTTTTTAGTGTATCACTGTCAAGGAAATTCCAGAAAGTACAGCAAAAAGACAAACAGAAAATAAGAAAGTAAAGTTAAAAGGCAAAGAAGTTCAGTCCACAAAGACTAACATATATAATAGGACAGCCAGAAAAAGACAAAGAAAATAAAGGTATGGAAATAAAGAATAAAATTTAAAACTTTTTAGAGCTAAGACAGGAAACTTCTGTCTGATAGAGTGCTAAGTATGGTAACTAAAAAATCATCCACACCTGGAAATACCCTTCTAATATTTCACACTGAGGCTAAAGATAAGGTCCTAAATATTTTCTAAAAAAAAAAAAAAAGATACCTACAGGGACTTCCCTGGTGGCACAGTGGTTAAGAATCCCCCTGCCAATGCAGGGGACATGGATTTCAGCCCTGGTCTGGGAAGATCCCACATGCCGCGGAGCAACTAAGCCCATGCGCCACAACTACTGAGCCCACGTGCCTAGAGCCCATGCTCCGCAACAAGAGAAGCCACTGAAATGAGAAGCCCGCGCACCACAACCAAGAGTAGCCCCTGCTCGCCAGAACTAGAGACAGCCCGTGTGCAGCAACGAAGACCCAAAGCAGTATTATATTATAATATTTATATTATAAGTAAATTATAATATTATTTATAATATAATATTATTATTAAAATAAATAATAAAATAAAAGAAATAAAGAAAAGATACCTAGAGAGAGAAAAAAACAGATTGTCATCAGACTTCTTAACTATTAGACTGAATTCTAGAATGAAATTAGAACATGCCCTAACACCATACACAAAAATAAACTCAAAATGGATTAAAGACCTAAATGTAAGGCCAGACACTATAAAACTCTTAAGAGAAAAACATAAGCAGAAAACTCTATGACATAAATCACAGCAAGATCCTTTTTGACCCACCTCCTAGAGAAATGGAAGCAAAAACAAAAATAAACAAATGGGACCTAATGAAGCTTAAAAGCTTTTGCACAGCAAAGGAAACCATAAACAAGACGAAAAGACAACCCTCAGAATGGGAGAAAATATTTGCAAATGAAGCAACTGACAAAGGATTAATCTCCAAAATATACAAGCAGCTCATGCAGCTCAATATCAAAAAAACAAACAACCCAATCCAAAAATGGGCACAAGACCTAAACAGACATTTCTCCAAAGAAGATATACAGATTGCCAACAAACACATGAAAGGATGCTCAATATCACTATCATTAGAGAAATGCAAATCAAAACTACATTGAGGTATCACCTCACATGGGTCAGAATGGCCATCACCAAACAATCTACAAACAATAAATGCTGGAGAGGGTGTGGAGAAAAAGGAACCCTCCTGCACTGTTGGTGGGAATGTAAATTGATACAGCTACTATGGAGAACAGTATGGAGGTTCCTTAAAAAAGTAAAAATAGAACTACCATATGACCCAGCAATCCCATTACTGGGCATATACCCTGAGAAAACCATAATTCCAAAAATGTCATGTACCACAATGTTCACTGCAGCTCTACTTACAATAGCCAGGATATGGAAGCAACCTAAGTGTCCATCGACAGATGAATGGATAAAGAAGATGTGGCACACATATACAATGGAATATTACTCAGCCATAAAAAGAAACAAAATTGAGTTATGTGTAGTGAAATGGATGGACCCAGAGTCTGTCATACACAGTGAAGTTAGTCAGAAAGAGAAAACCAAATACCGTATGCTAACACATATATATGGACTCTAAAAAAAAAAAAAAAAGGTTCTGAAGAACCTAGGGGCAGGAAAGGAATTAAGATACAGACATAGAGAATGGACTTGAGGACACAGGGAGGGGGAAGGGTAAGCTGGGATGAAGTGAGAAAGTGTCATTGACATATATACACTACCAGATGTAAAACAGACAGCTAGTGGGAAGCAGCCACATAGCACAGGGAGATCAGCTCAGTGCTTTGTGACCACCTAGAGGGGTGGGATAGGGAGGCGCAAGAGGGAGGGGATATGGGGATATATGTGTATGTATAGTTGATTCACTTTGTTATAAAGCAGAAATTAACACATCATTGTAAAGCAATTATACTCCAATAAAGATGTTAAAAAAAAATAGACTGAATTCGAAAAGGAAAGAATGCCTCAAATATGAGGGAAAATCATTTTCAGTCTAAAAAATTATGCCCATTCCAAAAAGTATGTAACATGTTCAGTCATGCTACCACAGACCTCTTCTGACACAATTATTTAAGACTGATTCTAAGTCAAAGTTGCATTTTGTTGCCATATTTCCCTACCTTTTATATTTTCTTAATTTTTGTTTTCATCATCTGGATAAGATTTACTCACAGAAGGGAGAAAGGGGAAAAGGAGGGGGAGAGAGAGGGATGGAAAACCCTAACCTGGTTATTACTTATTGGTCCTTTAATGAGCCTGGGCAGGAAGGGTGGGTAAAGAGGACACCAGACAAAAACACAACCATAAGTAATTTCAAAGTCAAAACTATTTAAAAAATAATAATAATAAAACTGTTCCAAGAGCCCAGATGGAGGGAGCAAAAGAGTCACAGCACACACACTTACTGCCCCCACAGACACACAGGGTCGTGAGGAACAAACCAGTTTCCCCCCAACCCCAGCAAGGCCTGTAATGTATGCTATAGCCTCACACATGCAGTGCAAAACTTTATTTCAGAACAGAGTCATAGACATGAAAAGGACCAACTTATAAATGTCTAACAATTTTAAGAGTTATTTTACTGTCCTAAATTGTCCTAAATCCTAGTCTGTGAAAAATTATTCTTATAAAGGCTTTTGCCTCATTGTGAGAACACCTTTTCCAACCCTCAGCACGCTAGCTGCAATCGCAAACCACAAACACCAGTGGTTTAACAGCATTAAAAACAAAGCATATCATGCAAATCTTTCTGAATAACTTAATCAAGTGTTATTTATTTTTTATAACGCATTACCCCTTGCTAAGAGTACGTAAAGACGCTAAATCATGTTCTTTCCTGATCTGGTTTCCCAAGGTAGCACTAGCTCCAATTGTTTGACTAAGCCACTTATAAAGTACTTGACTGCAGGCAACTTCAGACGTACTCTCATTTACTCCACGTTCACAAACTAAAAAATAATTGGCTTTCTCTCTACTGGTATCGGTCATAGTTTTAACAGATAGTGCCATTAAATGAGGAAGGTATGGTACTGAATACAACTAATGACTAACCACATGCCAGCAACAAAATAGTGTTTTTGTCAAGGATATAACACAATGGATTGTATTTACTTGCTTGTTTTTAGATGGAGTAAAACATAGTACAATGCAGTTATATAAACTGATACCTACTTGGAACCAGGAACAAACCTAAAAAGTACTAAAAAAAGAAGATCTTCAATTTCTTAAATATTTTGATTTCCTAAAGTATACAGAATATACCAAAGAAAACAAAAGTATACAATTGCCAATATCACTCTCACAATCAAACAATGAGAATTATTTTTATTAGTTCAAGAACTTTTCAACTTTGGCCACAGGCTTTAGACATTACCAGAAGCAATAATATTTATATGACGAGCACTAAACTTCTCCGCTCTTCAGTAACCTTCTGCCTGTCCACAGGGTGATATCTACTACACGTATGTTAATTTATTTCAGGAACAAGAGAACACACTCAGACTTAAAGTACTATGAGCTATCTATTAAGAGCTATCTCAGTACACCATTATTTAACATTCTTCGTAATGCAATAGGCTTAAACAAAAGAATACATGCTGGCACTGAATGTATTCAGCTCTATTCTTACAGCCACTGCCTTCTCAAGAAAAAACGGTAGCCACCACCCCCTGTCATAATAACTCTGTTTTTATAGTGTTATTTAATTGTGCTTCGGGATCAGATGATTTTATTTGGGAAAGGGACTCTCTGAATCTTTATTCTGTAATACCAACATTATGACTCCAAGTGTTATCTGATACAAAAATCTATCACAGATCATTTATAAGAATGCATAATTAACTGTTTAAAATATGTATTTAAAATTATGTAACTATTTTATTTAGAAATATGGCCACTTCAACGAAAGAAGTGTGGGCATTTCAACAAAAAGTACATTAGTCAGAACAGGGAAAACACAAAACCTGGGTTAGACAGGCTACTCAGTCTATACTTCCCTTTTTATGTTAATTTGGTGACCAGAAGAAACTGAGATAACCTACAAACTACTTTCAGTTCTTCAGTTTTTGTTCTTTACCCAAGGAAAAAAGTCTTCATGTATTAACTTCAGAAAAAGCAACTATGAACACACAACCCATGTGATGAAGTATAAAGAATACTTGCCTATGAGTCAAAGTTCCAGGCACAATCCCTGCTCACTTACTAGCAGTGACCTTAAACAAACTACCTAAGCCCTTATATGCCTCAAAAATCTCCACATTTGAAATGAGATTAATACCAAGTACCTCACAGGATTTGTCAAGAGAAAAAGATGAGATAATATAAGTAAAGCACCTGACACAGAGTAAGGCAAAAAGAAGCCAAAGAAATAAAAACCTCATTTCATAAGAAGCACACCAACAGCCAGAATACCCTTCAAAACCACAGTGGGAGCCACAGGGTTTTGCCATTTTCACCCTGAATTGAAGTCGATTCTGTGAAAAGTTTCGTGAAAGTTAGCTTTTTGCTCTCCCATTTCTTACTCAACTTTTCTGCAGTATGTGTGGATCAACTCCTTCAGCCTGATAAATTCAACATATATAAAACAGATCTCAAATCAATAAGTAACAAACACAGAAATATATCGTGAAGACAAGACCTTAGGAATATTGGGCTTTAAAAGCTGCTCTTTTGATTCTTTGCTTTTTTCATCCTGCACTTATTTACAAATGATTCTTTGTGCTCAGATAAACTCTATTCCTTCTCTGTCACCTTGAAATTCTATACATTCAGCCTCCCTTCGAACACAAACCTACAGAGAAAATCAGGCCAGTCTTATCTGCTTTCTCTCTTCTCTATGTTCTACAATTTATAAAGAAAAACTCTGGACACACACAAATCTTCAATGACAATGTATCTTGCCATGATTAAGAAGTGGTTATAAATGGCTAAAAACAGGCTCCCGGGCTTCCCTGGTGGCGCAGTGGTTGAGAGTCCGCCTGCCGATGCAGGGGACACGGGTTCGTGCCCCGGTCCGGGAAGATCCCACATGCTGCGGAGCGGCTGGGCCCATGAGCCATGACCGCTGAGCCTGCGCGTCCGGAGCCTGTGCTCCGCAACGGGAGAGGCCACAACAGTGAGAGGCCCACGTACCGTGGGAAAAAAAAAAAAGCCTCCCATTATGCAGAAAGGTTTACTTTTACTTTCTAAATAATCAGTATGTTTTGTTCTGTTTAATCTTAGCCTATTAAATGTTACATGAATATGCGGTCTCAAACACTATACTAAAAGCTCCCACCTGAAACAACCGAAAAAACATGCAAAATATATAAAACAATAGTTTTTAAGATACTGAACATCACACTGTGAAGGGCAATGAATGACCCCTGAGAGAGGGGATACCAATGAGATGGGTTCTCAATTGCCCCAAGCTTATTGCCCTCACGGAGTTTCCAGTCTGAGTTGTATTTGACCAAGACAGTCCAGAGGAATCCAAATTAAGAGTTAAGGGTCTGGGGAAACCAAGGTTTGCTATGATTTGCAGGACAGAGAACTGGAAAGAAGAAAGCTACAAAGCAAGCAAATTCCAGGGTCTGCAGAGGGTGCTCTTCAAATCCTCAGCTGAGTATTGGTAAGTGCAAACATGTGAGGAAACAAGCCAAATTTAGAGAAAGAACAATCTCAAAAGAATGGAGGTTAACAGTGCCCAAAGCTCACTCAGGGCTGGGAATAATGCCTGTTCTCTCCAGCCAGATGGAAAACCTTTATGATTCATGGGACACTGGGTAGAGTACACAGAAGGGTCTTGCCTCAGCAGAGCCTTTGACCAAGCATGGCTCTGGTCATGCTCAAGAGGATCAAACTGCTTCCAAGTAACTTAACTGGATCCCATAACAAAGCTCAAGAATATTTACAGGAATACGAAAATACCCACATCCAACAAGGTAAAATTTACAATGTCTAGCATCTAATTAAAAATTACCAGGCATGCAAAAACTAAGAAAAATAAACCCATAATGAGGAGAAAAATCCACAAATCAAAACTGACCCAGAATTAACAAAGACATTACAATCGGCAGACAGAAACATTAAAAAGTTATTATATTACATATGTTCAAGAAATTAAGCATAGACCTGAAAAACCAAAACCAAAACCAAACCAAAAAAAAAAAATTGAAGCTCTAGAAATTAAACTATCTCAGCAGCTCTGGGTTCTTTATCTGGCAGAGTGACTCAAACATTCATTCTTTTTACTTTTTTATTTTTGGCTGCGACACATGGCATGCAGGATCAAGTTCACTGACCAGGGACCGAACCCACGCCCCCTGCAGTGGAAGCACCAAGTCTTAACCACTGGACAGACAGGGAAGTCCCCAAACCTTCATTCTTCAAAGATCTGAGTCATTAATCATTCTGCCCTTTTTTGGCTGACACAGTTTTCCATTAACCTTTACTACTGTGAATAAAAATACTAAGAGGAACATCCCCAAAATCCCCTGGATTCCAGATTTTGTCTCCTTGACTCCATAATATAACAGTAACCCTATTTCCCCTTGGTAATCAAGAGCAATCACTCCGGCGAGTAAGTTAGCCTCTTTTTTCACCACCTGTTGGTTCAGTGGCACAAGGACCCCAAAAGTAGTAACTTCATCTTCCAATTCAGTGGAGCCAGTGTTGTTTCCCCTAGTGGAAACATTCTCCCCTTGGAGACTAAGCTCTCCAAAATAGCAGAGCTCAGTATTCCCCAAACAGGTAGCAAAAGTTCTACAAGTGTGTTATTAGGTATAACAGAAATGCCACTCTCACTTCAATCCCTGATTCCCAGAGCCATGAATTCTAACTATGAGAGAGACAGAACCATATAATTCAAAGTATATACTGCATCCTATAATGCAGAACCCCATCCTTTCATAGTACTGTCTCAACTGGTGCTGCAATGGAGTATTCAGTAAGCCATTCCACCTTTCAATTAGGTAAGTCGTTTCTATGAAAAGATCATAAGGAGGCCATAGGAAAGCCACTTTCAGGTAACAGGGTATGTGGCAAAACCAGTTAATTCCAAGGACAGGAGCCTATTCTACACCTATATTGCTGTGGAATGAATGCTCTGATCAGAAGCAATGCAACACAGAATGCCATGACAGTGGATGAAGTATTCTGTGAACGCAGATGGTGGTGTCGGCAGAAGCATTATAGATGAGAAAGCAAATTCATATGCAGAATATGTGACTATTCCAGTGAAGATAAATCTTTGTCCTCTCCATGATACAGGAGGTCCGGTATAATCAACCACCAGTAGATGGCTGGCTGGTTCCCCTGGAGAATGGTGCCATGTCAGAGACTCAATGGTGAACCTGCTGTTGGCAGATTAGGCGCTCAGCAATAACATTAGCCAGGTCAGCCTTGTTATGAGAAAGTCCGAACTGTTGAACCATGAACCCTCCAGCCCTGCCAAAACAGCCACTTTTTCATAGGTCAACTGAGCAAGACCCAGGGTGGCCGGAGAAAGAGGCTAACTGACATCCACAGAATACATCGTTTTGTCCACCTCATTAGTAAGAGGCTTCTTTGCAGTAGATGCCCTTCAGTGGGCATTCACAAGGGAAACAATCTTCACAGTCTGTGAATATTCAGAGTGGTCCATCCACACACCTCTTCCCTAGACTTCCTTGTCACCAATCTTCAGATGCTGTTCCTTCTAGACAAAACATCAGCAACTGCCCATTAATCAATGTAGGTCTTTATCTCTGGTCATCTCCCACTCCAAACATAGCAGGCAACAAAATATACTGCTCAAAGTTTGCCCACTGTAGGGACTTCCCTTCATCACTGTCATTCATGGTTAGTCTTGAGTGGGGCTTTAGTGCTGCAGTATCTACTTTTGAGTGATAGCCAGCATATCATGCGGACTCATCTGTAAACCAGGTTGAAGTTTTTTTCTCCTTTGCTCAACTGATCATAAGGAGGCCATAGGAATAGACTGAAAAAGCAGCAGCAACGAACAAAAGTTGGCACTGAAGGCCTCGGAGCCACCTACTCATACAACATACTTATACCTTCCATACCTGCCCGAATTTGGTCTGTTATATACCATTTCCATTTGATAACAAATTGCTTTTGTTCATTCCCAATCTCTGGCCAAACGGGTTAGGCAAAACCCAATTCATGGTAGTAAGCTCAGGCCACATGGTCACATGATACCTCATGATTACGTATTCAGTCTCAAGCAAGGCCCAATACAAGCCAGGAGCTATTCCTCCAAAGAATCATTATCTGCAGAAGAGGGCATAGATTTGCCTTCAAATTCTTGATGTCTGCACTGTGATTCTTACCAGTGTCTGCCGGAGGCAAATAATCAGGAGAAAAAGGGAAAAGTAGGAGGGAAAAAAATCATAGAATACAACCTTTGCTCATAGTACCCTCCCTGTTTCCAAACACACTGGGAACAAATGGATGCCACTCCCTAAATCTATCCCCCTCTGAGACTTCATCACTATGATAGGACTATAGTCCCAAGCAATAAAGGAGGCCCAGAGAAAAGATGGTCACTGAGTTTTTCTTCCTTGCCTTGAGAAACTGGGTGTGACCATTTTCTTCAGATTAGAAAAGAATACAATAAACATGGCTAAAAGGAATTTGAGGTCAAGATGAGAAAGAAGCATCAAGTGCCTCACTGCTCCAAATCCAGCCCAGGTGACTGATATCCCAGGGTAATGACAGAACAAACAGATGAGGCTGCTGAATCCATCACTAATCTCTGAGAAATAAGGAAATATAGAAAGACAAAAGGTAGGTAAGTATTCCAATTTTCAAAGCTAAAGTAAATTGGATAACATGTCCCTTTGCCATCAATCCTCAAAAGACTGTAAATAAGCCATTTTAAAGATGGTTTAAAACCACTTCTGAAAGAAATCACTAACCAGTGAGGGGAAGTCTGAAATCCTGAGGACCAAATAATGTCAAGCTAACCTCACTGCTCCCTTTCTAAGTGTTGGCAGACCTTCCAGGATGAACTCTATACCACATGAAGGAGTCTCGCCTCTTAGAAGCTAAAGTGAGATCCAATAAGCTAACTTTCACATTATAATTGAAAAGAAAAGAAATTAAAACTCAGTGGTCATTGGATGTTAGAGCTGGAAAGGGCTTTGGATTTTTGCAAAGGTCTTCCCTTATATGACCGACATACAATGGGAAGCAGAATGGGTATGAGAGGAGTTCAAATCTGTGCTCCTGGGACTTCCCTGGTGGCGCAGTGGTTAAGAATCCGCCCGCCAATGCAGGGGACTCAGGCTCGATCCCTGGTCCAGGAAGATCCCACATGCCATGGAGCAACTAAGCCTGTGTGCCACAACTACTGAGCCTGCGCTCTAGAGCCCGTGTGCTGCAACTACTGAAGCCCATGCGCCTAGAGCCCGTGCTCCGCAACAAGAGAAGCCACCACAGTGAGAAGCCTGCGCACCGCAAGGAAGAGTAGCCCCCGCTCGCCTCAACTCGAGAAAGCCCATGTGCAGCAACGAAGACCCGATGAAGCCAAAAAAAAATCTGCGCTCCTACCCTCAGTAGATACTTATCTTTAGCAAATTACTTCATCTCTTTAAGACGACTTTTGCATCTACAAAATAGTTTAACAATGCTATCTACCTCACAGATCTCTTTTGAGGATTACATGCAAGTACATGTAAAGCTCTTTGCCCCGTGCCTCTCATATGGCAAGCCCTCAATGTTACATTGGCTGCTGTTACTAAACTGACTGTCAGCAGCCCTGGCCTGCAGCAGAACTGCGAAATAAACTTTTGCATTAGGTCTTCCTACCTCCTTTCTCGATCATACCTAACCATCTGGTAGGCCAATAATAATTCTGTATAACCAATAAACAAGTAAGGAGAGTAGCGAAGGAAAAGGTGCTGAGCTAAACAAATAAGACCTGGAATCCAACCTGCCACTAACTAGTTCCATAACTTGGCACACGTCCTCCATTCTCTATGTGCCTCGGTTTTCTTAGCTATATTATTACATGTGTCAGTTGAGTGCTGTCAAGAGTCCTTTCCTCCATTACAATTCTACAGTGCAATAAGCACAAAGCAAACTTGTAAGCTCTGTGTTATTAGTATACCTGTGCTTGATGCTCCCAGATTTTTGCTTATGTCATCATCTTCATCCCCATCAACAGCCAGCTCACTACCAGAGAAGCTCTGAGCACTCCCACTTCTCCAAGGACAGATTTAAATCAATTCTCAGTGTTATTATTTTCCTTCCATTTATTAAACCTAAAACTTTAATCACCATTTACCATTCTCTCTCCAAAAAAATGTTTGCTCAAACTTAATAAATTAATGTTTGAGGAGAGCAAGCATTTATTATCTAAAAGAAAAACTAACAATCATTATGATATTTATTAGAGGGACCCCAAGCAGTGCTACCCCCAAGTGATTAATGGCATTGGATTAACCCACATTAACTCAAAATTAAACAAGTTGCCACCATTTGCATTTAATTACGTGTTTCTGCTCTTTCTCAGAGGTACTGAGCCTTCTATAATCATGTACAAAGTATTTATCAATAACACAGGTTTTCTCAGAAATCTGACCTCAGTGTGGGCCACAGGAGGAGCAAGTCGGGAAGAAAACTGGAGACTGAGCAAAACGCCATCCAAGGGAAACTGCCAGTTCCCTCAAGGGATCCAGGATCAATGTGACTAAGAGCATGACCGTTTATCATTCAGCACACCCACCACAGAATTTGGGAACAAAAAAACATACCAGGGGCTTCCCTGGTGGCGCAGTGGTTGAGAGTCTGCCTGCCGATGCAGGGGACACGGGTTCGTGCCCCGGTCTGGGAAGATCCCACATGCCACGGAGCGGCTGGGCCCGTTAGCCATGGCCGCTGAGCCTGCGCGTCCGGAGCTGCTCCGCAACGGGAGAGGCCACAACAGTGAGAAGCCCGTGTACCGCAAAAAAACAAAAACAAAAAAACAAAAAAAAAACATACCAGGTTTCATAGAGGCATGCCTCACTTTACGTAACACACATCCTAATCTAATATTGTACATAAAGTGAATTTTACAAATCTAATATTTTAAATACACTAAGGGGTGCACACTAGCCAGAAATAATGTACAAATAATGCTACAAAATATTTTACATTTATATACCCATCCATTCAGGTTTCTTTGGACATCATTAGATTTGTTCAAGGCAGCCAAAACTTTACAAGTAAAAGTAAATATCTTGACTATTATTCAATTACCATCTTATTAAAAACTTATTTTAAAAGGCACAGAGACTATTCATAATAAAAGGAGAAAAATTTTAATAAAATTGTATTACTTAAGGACTGGTGTTTGTTTAGGCACTACCTCGAAAGTGATATCATCCTGAGGTCCTACAGATAATGACTTCAATGAAATTGATAGGATCAAACTGTTCAAATACAGAGGCCTATTCAATGGCCTGACACCCTTACCAATATATTTACAGTAGGTTTAACAGATGGAGAAAGGTAAAATAAGAGGTGTGATTTTCCTCTGCCTTTGCAAATCTCAGGCAATCACTGTTCTAAGAAGTAATCAACCTCTGTAAATAGCCAGGAACTTCATCTGAAAAGATTTATATAAGCTCACTGCCTCCAGTAAATCATTACACATGCATACACTCATTCAATATTTAATAAAAAGAATCACCTTCTCTACACAACAACAACAAAAAAGACCAAATGCTGGCGAAGTTGTCAGTTAACACCAGAAACAAAGGAAGAGCCAACATAAAGAGAACAAAATTAGTGTAATTTCTTTCAAAATTATAAAGCACATCAAGCCATAGTACCCCTCTCCTGAATGATCTGCCTACCAAGATCCACACAGAGAGGATTTGACACAGCACAGCTTCTAGGATTTGAAACATGCTATCCACCATTTCCAGTATGAAAAGACAAAAACTGTCAGACATGTTTCTGACATTGTGACATGATACCACAGCTAATTTCCAGAAAAGATTGTCAGTAAACCAAATGTGCTTAGTTTTTCATCATGACAGTCAGAGCTGCACACGCTACATAAATAAGGAGTTAACATTTTGCTCACTATACCTTAAGCTATCTAGAAGACCAATTTTATGCAAATTTTCATCAACTGTAAATGGAGTTGGGTTAATAATCATAGGTCTAGATTCAATATGCAAATTAGATTTGAATACCTGAGACAGAGTTATCCTGAGAACGCTGCCTGTCACAGTACCTTTTTATGTGGTACACACTATAGTCTTTCATATCCACAGCATCTGAACTCTTTAACAATATACAAAGCTGAATGAGCAGAATCACTATGCAAATTTTACCGAAAACTCCTTTGAGAAACACAAATAAAAAATACAGGTGGTAGTATTTGTATAAAGCACACAATGTTTGCATGACTGAGTAAGTTTGCATAGGATGGGTCAAACAGAAACAGTTCCAGAAAGGGTAGGTCCTCTCCAGGAACTTTCTATTCTGAAGACGAAGCAAACATGTACACTCAACCTGAAATAATAGGGGAGCAGGGTGATACACACGATTGAATGAACTGATTTCCAAGTATAACAATACTGTGACTTTGTTCTTTCCAAGTTATCATCTAACATTTATTATCTATTACCTTATATGTCTGGATTTCTACCTTTTTTAATGTGACAAAGACATGTATTTGTTTGCATTTTTGAAACTATGGAAGGATACACAGAACCTAATCAATGTTTTCACCTGGAGAGGATACGCGACCAGAGCAAATAAGGAATTCAGACAGGAACATACTTTTGCCTGTGAAACTTTTTATGTCTTAGGTATTTTAAACCATGTAAAGATATAAATCATACCAGAGATTAAATTAAGAAAAATGTAAATAAAATGATGTGACAATACCCCGCAGTAGCAGAAAATACCTTTTTATTAACTGCAGAAGTCAAAGGTGGAATTTTAACATTCCAACAGACTGCAGTTAAATTTAGGTAGACTTAAAAGCATTAAAGGTATTTTACAATTATAGTTTTATCATTTAAAAAACTCAGGGGCTTCCCTGGTGGCACAGTGGTTGAGAGTCCACCTGCCAATGCAGGGGACACGGGTTCGTGCCCCGGTCTGGGAAGATCCCACATGCCGCGGAGAGGCTGGGCCCGTGAGCCATGGCCACTGAGCCTGCGCGTCCGGAGCCTGTGCTCCACAATGGGAGAGGCCACAGCAGTGAGAGGCCCGCGTACCGCAAAAAAAAAAAAAAAAAAAAAAAAAAAAAAAACACAACTCAGTAAGTTCTTTTGCTATATACAAAAGCCCCAGAGAATAAAAGCAGAAATGCCAATGTTTAAGTGTATGAAAAATAAATGTCCCCTTTCATCTTCCTGAGGCAGAAATCTTATAGCATGTCGTAAATATGTTTTAATTACCTTTATTCTCAGTGCTAAAAACTAATTAATTATTAAGAGTTAATAAAATGAGCTGTTTGAAATGTTTAATTTGATTCTAGTTTCATATGTATATTTTAATGAACACAGCAGACATTTCTCAGTGGGCCACCATTTATGAATTTAAAACATGTGTCTATGCTTGTGACAGGAGGTCAAGTCATTAATGACTTGCTTCAGCAAGATGTGTCAGACACACAGAACATGCCATCCTTAATGCAGAAGTTCAAATGTAATCTCTCTTCAAAAATGGCTGTAACCTATTTTTCAGTCATCACTGTACAGCCCTCAAAATCAATATTAAGCTCAGTAAGCTGAGGTTTCAGTTTAGAAACAATTTTGCCTTCTGGGGAAAAGAAAATCAGTATGTGACATTAGCAAAAGCAAATTCTGCTACAAAACTAGCCCACACCACAGCCTTCCCTAGGTTCCAGATTATTCCAATGCTTTTTGTAGCTGTAACCATTACAAATGTAAGAATTTAAGGAAATGCAACTTCATCTTTCTAACAGTACCTCTGAAACTCATTTAATCCTTTAATGCCTTTACAGTTTTATGTGGCCCCTATGCCGACACTAAAATAAAAGGACTGTGATTCATGCTGCAGGCACCACAGTGTCTGCACCATAACTCCAGCGGTCATAACCACCTCACAACAGATATTACTGGACAGAGAGGAGGAACAGTAGATGGGAGATAAAGGAGGGGGAAAATGTTGGCCCAGCACTCACATCCTCACACTCCCTGGTGAAAGTATAACGATCCCCACCATGTTTCTCTCACAGCCGGCAATTAAGCAACATTTATTTCAATTCTGTCTAAACCCCTGAATCCCAAAAGCATTACTCTTTCTGGAAACTCTCTAGATATCCATTTAGCAGTGAAACATTACAACAGATTCAGGAAAAAGGAAAACAGGTATCAGGCAGGGTTTTCAAGAGAAAAAAATATTAATACTACAACTACCAGTAATAAAGTTGTGGCGCCCTCCTCTGCTTGTAGATCACTGTAGATCATTTAGATATGCGTCTCTATGCCTCATGATGACTTTTATTAAGTACAACGTAATATAATCTTCATTTTAAAGATGAAAACTTAGACGTGAAGTAAAGTAAGCTGGGAGAGTCGCATAATTCTTCAAGGATGAAGCAAGAATTCAGGCACAGATCTATTAAAACTAATACTAAGGACAACAACAATAATAGCAGTAGCAGCTGCCTATTACTATAGTACTGTTTCCTCTCAAAACACTTTTATGCACTTCTCAGTGTCCTAAATATCTTAATCTAAATTCATGTATTATTCATAGCAACCATATAGAATAGGCACTATCACCCTACTTAAAGATGAGAAAACTGGGTACAGAGAGGTTAAACAACTTATTCAAGGTGACACGGTCAATAAGTAATGAAGTGGCTCTTGGACTTAGGCAGCCTGTTGCCATGACACATTCCTACCTGCTTTCCTAGACCACCCCTCGGAACATCTAAAATAACACAACGCGATTCTACAGTCAACGAGTAACTGTAAAATTCTAAAACATAAATTTGTGCTTCATTCTTAAGATTTCACTGAAATAAGAGAAAATCACCTAATAAAATAATTTTATAAGTATTTTTTGTGGTATATTCTTTTCTGAAATTCAGTCTCACTGATGTGAACTGGGAGGCTCTCCATCTTCCTAAAGAACTGAGAGGCAAGTAGTGAATAATTTTCTAATCAAACAAGGAGTATTATAGGATCCTGGAATGTTCCATGACAATACCTGCCAAAGGAAACTTGAGAAACAATAATTATTAATTACAGAATTAAAGAAACAAAAACTCTCTTACAAAGAGACTTTCAATTGGCTTTCAATTTCACTGGCTTTCAGTAAGGGTAGCAATTACATCCAAAATCAAATAGGAAGCAATATGAAACTAGAATGTGTGTGCGTGTGTGTGTGTGTGTGTGTGTGTGTGTGTGTGTATGTGTGCATGTGTGTTTGTGTAATACTAAGCATAAAGGAGTAAGCAGAAGCAAACCCATCAATGAAGTAAAAGACCAACATAAATATGCAAGATATTATGATACATGTAATTTACCAGCTCTGATTAATGCTATTTACCCTGAACATTCAAAACATATGAATCCGAAAACAAAAGGCAAAGCAAATTTCTCAGTGCAGGACAGTAGATATTCATGAGGCAAAAAGACCACCAAAACTTTCACGTAGGGCTGCCTGAATGAAAAAATAACACGATACCTTCTTTGTAGTGAGAGTTTTCATATTGTTCCCTGGACCAAGGCTTTTGATTCATATAAAACCACAAAAGAAAATCCCGTGTCGTAAGATTTCAGATTTTTCATTTCAAAACTTAAGTGTATAATCTTATAAAACAAAACTGGATAGTAGCTAGACTCAAGACATCTTGATTAATTGAGCTTTCTAGTCTAGACAAGGAAAACAACAGCTTGTTTTTAGGGCTATTATACCTACAACAGAAGCAGCAATAGCATGTAAAATAGACGAAAATATTTTAAAAGGAGATCTCTTTCTATCTCAAGAGACTATCTTAGTAGAGAAGTGGAGTTTGAAAACAATAAACAAAGTTCAAAGCCTAATTTTACTAATTTTGCCTCTGAACTTCTGAAAGACTGCCAAAGAGACCTAAGCAAAAGGGGAAAAAAAGTTTTAGTGAAAAAAATCCACCTCGGAGCCACTGAAGGGAGGAGTGCTAGAGGGAAAAACTGAAATAGAAAGAAAACTTCAAAGAGATTCCATAATCGAAGATGCCTGACTCTTGACTGCCTCATCTCAGAGATTAAAGAAGATTTTTAAAGCTGTTCCATGGACACAGAGATCAAACATTTATAAATGTTTATAATTTTACAAGTCCTAAATTCAAAGGTGGGCTCAAAGAAATAAGAGTAACATAGGCAGCTAGGAGGAAAGATGAGTTTTCTTGGGTGAGGGAGGGATGCTGAAGGTGACTTTGAGGAATATACTCTTTGGGTTGGAGAAAAGAAAGTATTTTTGAAACACTCATTCATCACCCAGAACATCTAAATGAACCACAACATGCTAGGAAAAGGGTACTAAGACACTGCCTCAGTTTATTTATACTCAATCTTAAAAAGCATTAAATTCATCAAGTATTCACGTAGTATCTATTCTGCAGCAATCCAAGATTATCATGTAAACCTAGTTAGCACTTCTCTTTTGCAATGAAAATCTTAACAGTTCAGATTTTTGAAAGTTCACAGACAACTGATGAATTTTACTAACCCGGTGAGCTTTCTATAGAACCCAATCCCATAATGAGAAAAAGAGGAGAGAGGTGGGGGAAAAAAAAAATTAATAATCCCTATCAACAACAGCTTGGAGCAAATCAGCTACTAGGAGGAATAGTCACTATAGGTGCTGATAGAATCAAATAGACATTTCTCTTAATATATTTTTATATGTCAATCTCTTAATTATTAAATAATCAATATACCATTTAAAATGCTAATAGAAAAAGCTGAACTTGAACTTTTCATTATTTTGCTCTATTTCTAATCAGTGCACACCACTATATCACATACAATGAGTTCCCTGAAGGAAGCAAGAACATCTTATTAATCTTCTTTGTATCAGCAGGGCTCAGCACAGTGCCCACCACACAACAGAGCTTGTGTACTCATCTGAGTTGCCTAAATGTCAGCATTGTTGAAAACAAGGTAAAACTAAAATATTAATTAAGTCACATAATTTTAATATCTCTTCTAAAATAAGACAATTTTCTATTCATTCCTTAAGGCCTAATTCAAATTTCACTGTTCTATGAAGGTAGTCCTAGTCCTGAGGCTGAAGTCATTACTAATTCCTTTGTATCTATAAGAAGCCTTCATTCATAAGTCAACAAGAGTTTATCACGTTGACTCCAATTACTTTTTCATTAACTAAATAAGTTGAGGAAGTTGGCTGAGTGCCAACAACTCTTCTAGGCTCTGGAGCTACAACTGTATCAGGACATGAGGCACCCTGCTCTCACAGAACTTATATTCTAGTGAGGAAGGCACAAATCACAAACAAATAAGTCTAACAGGTGGTGATCATTACTCAAAGGAAATATAGAAAATCAGAGACAGAGAGAAGGGAAACATATTATTTTATATAGGGGAATCATGGAAAGACTCTCTGACAAGGTAATATTTATTTGAACAAAGCCTGAAATGTAAGATCAGAACAAGTAGATACCTGGAGGAAGAACATTCCACACAGAGGGAACAAGTGTGAGCACATACTTGGTATGTTCAAAGAAAAAATTAGGATGACAGTGGTAGTAGGAGATGAAATCAGAGAAATAAAAAGGGTTCAGTTCACCTAACACCTCAAAAGTCGTGATAAAAACTCTGGCTTTTACTCATGTGGTTATTTATATTTAAATTCATTAAAATTAAATAAAATTTAAAGTTCAGTTCTTTGGTTGCACTAACCAGATTTCAAGTGATGAATTGCCACATATGGCCAATGGCTACCGCATTAGACAATGTTTTAACCACATCAGACAATGTAAAACAGAATATTTCCATTATTGCAGAAAGTTTTATTGGACAGCATTGTGAAATTTGAGCCGAAGAGTAAAACAATATGATATTCAAAGAATCTCTGACTGCTGTGTGGAAAACAGATTGTGCAGGTGAAAGCAAGGAGATGAATCAGGCGACTACTATAATCTAGGCAAAAACAATGACACTGATTTAGAGCAAGATGGTAGTCTAGGTGGGGATGATCAAAATGGTAGGACTGTGGATGTCTTCAAGGTAGAGCCATCAGGATTTGCTGATAGATTCAATGTGGTGTGTGAAAACAGGAGTAGTTATCCTTGATTCCAAAATTTGGGGCCCAAGTAACTGAAAGGACATAGGCAGATTCCTTGTACTGAAATAGGAAGACTATAGAGGAGCAGATTCGTGGGGGAGATTACTAGTTTTAAACATGTTAAATAGACACGTCTATTAAAACTCCAAGGTCGGGCTTCCCTGGTGGCGCAATGGTTGAGAGTCTGCCTGCCTATGCGGGGGACACGGGTTCATGCCCCGGTCCAGGAGGATCCCACATGCCGCGGAGCGGCTGGGCCCGTGAGCCGTGGCCGCTGAGCCTGCGCTCCACAACGGGAAAGGCCACAGCAGTCAGACGCCCGCGTACAGCAAAAAAAAAAAAAAAAAAAAATCCAAGGTCAAATGATATAAAGCAGAGAGTCCAGGGTTCAAAGGCAAGATTAGATTCAGAAATATAGTACAGAAAAAAAAAAAAAAAAAAAAAATCCAAGGTCAAATGATATAAAGCAGAGAGTCCAGGGTTCAAAGGCAAGATTAGATTCAGAAATATATATTAGGGAAGTGTCAGCATATAGAGAGTACTTAAAAGCTGAGGCGCTCTATAAAATTCCAAATGAGTATAAGTGGGAAAGTAAAACAAAGTACCTTGGAGACACTCCAACATTTAGATATCATAATAATGAGGATGAATCAACAAAGACGACTGACTGAAGGAACAGCAAGTGAAATGGGAAGAGAGAACCAGTAACCAAGACGGAGTGGTGTC
>NW_006781879.1:143797-195447 GCF_000442215.2 Lipotes vexillifer | reverse complement strand
GAAAGAGTGATCAGCTAAGTCAAATGCTAACAGATAAAGACTACAGGGACAAAGACGTGACAGTTGCATTTGGCCATACAGCGGTCACTGATGAACTGGACAAGAGCACTTTTAGTAAAGGGGCATGACTGGAGTAAGTTGGGGAAAGTAGGGGAAGCAGCAGGTATCAACAACTGCTTACAAGGAGGTTTTGCCACCTACAAAAAAGGAAGAAGGACATGGAATAGCTGGAGAGAAATATGGTGTCAAGGAAGGAGACTATTTTAAGATAGCATGTTTGATGATAGGAATGATCCAGTAAAAAGGGAAAATAATTCAACGGAGGAAGGAGGAAAGTGCAGGAGCAGTGTCCTCAAGCAGGTGAGAGGGGGTGAGTGCATAGTGATTAGAGATGGCCTCAGATGGGCTCATGGACATTCATCAAGGGCAGTGAAGGGACCAGAGCCTATAGGGAGGTGAAGCAAATTCATGCAGGTAGGTGGATTTGGTATTGGGAATGTGTGAATATTCTCTTCTGATGGTTCTAAATAGTTATGTGCCTCATTAGACTGATAGCTTTTCAAAGGAATGGGCTGTGTTTTAGTCATCGTTGTATTCCTAGCACTAGCAAGCTGGCACACATTAAATTATTCAAGAGTTCTACTGAACAAATACATTCTTGGAACTACTTAACTACCCAGGGACCTCAGCTTAAACCTTGACTTGCGCAGGACTTTCCAGTCCTTTCTGTATGGAGAACACTTAACATTACACAGAAGAAAAGGGGTCACAGCTATCACCAAACCACAGCTTACCCCCCCTCCCCCTCCCCACACGATGCCGATGCTCCAGGATGGCGGAGGAGGATTATACGCATTTCTAGCCTGCATGTGCAGAAAGTGCCTCCTGCCTGTTGGATTAAAATCCCCAAAGGGCAACTACCCACTTTTATTTCGACTGACCCCCACCCCGCCCAGACAGTGTTCTCTTTACTCAGAACAGACCAACAGGTTCTACTTTCTTACAATATAATTGAGTCTCTTTACTATAGAGTGCCTTCCTCACCGTGACTAAACCCAGCTCCTGTGTGGTCTTTCCGCTCCTAGCCTCCCGGACTTATAGACACTACAGACCCCTATTTACAAAAAGCCTTTAGAAATTATACAAAATTTTAAAATAAGAATGAGATTGGAAACCAACTATATAAAATGTAATAAAATTTCCTGAGCCCCTTTCTAAGAGTAAGGGTATTGAAAACAAATCTCAAATGTGAAATATAAATATTAACATTAAAAATAAATAAATTTAGAAAAAGGAAAGCAGCCAACATTACTGATGTTCATTAGAGGGGCAAAGTCATATCCCCTCTAATCTGGAATACATCTGACTTGTTTCCTATAATTGCTTTCCTAGCTTAAAGTAGTATTTTTAATAAAATAAATTTAGGCTATTAAACCTGTTAAAACTTGACAAAGATAAAATAATATCCTCAGTCTCTCAAAAATTCTGTAAGTAGCTCAAATTGTTGAGAGGAATCATTCTCTGCAGCAAGCCTGCTGAAACTAATTGCAGGGGGGGAGGGGAAGCTTTGACTAACAAAAGTGCCTGATTAGATAAGATAATGCAATACATCTACTATATCTAGTGCAACAATACCATTCACGATAGCTAAGACTCTTAGCATTTCCATTATAAAAACCTGTTTTTCAATTCTGCCACCTGCCATCCATTAAAAAAATTTTTTTTTCTGCCACAGCATTCAAGTGTTGATCCTGGAAACATTCTACCACCACTCCTACTAAATGTTTTTGTCCTTTAAATTATCATGCAAATATTTTAAGAGTGCATTTTGTCTTTGCACACTGCACAGTTCTGATTTCAAATATCAAAGCTGTAATGTGCAAGCAAGGATCACAGGAACATTCATTCCAGAAATACATCAATATGTACTGGAGGTCAAGTTGGTAGAATCTTAGGCGATAGAACATTACTCTAACACCCGAAACAAGAGTTACATTTATGGTCCTGAAGACATCAACAGTGATAAATGTTCTTCATCTGACAAAATGGGGGAAAAATCTAACAAAGTAATATGAAACAGAAAAATGTACAAATAAAATATCAGGTAAAAAGAACCAAATTCATGGCAAGGAAAAGCAAGTATGCAATGGTGAAAGCTCAGTAAGAAAAAAGTGGGCTAAAACACAACCTATCCACTCTCTCCAACAGGTGTTAGCTATCTTCTAAAAAATGCCCAAATGTAAGGCACAGCTTATTTTTCCCAAAACAATTATCCCTCAGAAAGGAGAAAACTGTTTTATACTTCTAATAAAGTCCCTACCAAGTATTTCTTTTTACCAGGAGCTCTTATTCTCTCCACCCCCTTATTCCGAGTTACAGTATCACTTGGAGAAGACATTACCCTGAGCAACAGGATCCCTGGAAGCCTAGGGAAGTCACCTGAATGGGTCAAAAGAGCTGCAATGGATTTAAACCTTACTTTAACTCCTGGGGATATAACCTGACACTGGCAAGTATTGGATTTCACTGTAAACAAGTCTTTCAAAGACAAATTTTTTACAAAGCATTATAATAAGTGGTTACACTTTAGAGATCAACATATATGCTTCTCCAGGAGGAAAGAAAAAACCAACCGTTCTTTAATTATGAGAACAGGCACCAGGGAGAAAATTTCCAGGGTCCTCGTCATAGATTCA
The DNA here is from genome assembly GCF_000442215.2 of Lipotes vexillifer. NCBI lineage: Eukaryota > Metazoa > Chordata > Mammalia > Artiodactyla > Lipotidae > Lipotes > Lipotes vexillifer. The sequence goes on along the minus strand of NW_006781879.1, from coordinate 192,751 downwards.
AAATATGCTGGATTTCAAACAAGTCGAATGGAAGTGAAGTCTTGAAAACTGTGTCAGACGACTCAAAAAGTGATTTAGGGAGGGGTTAAAAAACCCTTATGTTCAAGATGCCCTCGAAGTGTTTAAATAAAATTGCTTCATGAAAAGCCAGGGGAGAAAAACATTTAAAAACTCCTTCATATAATGCAATTTTAAATATGTATGTATAACTTAACATAAGGATGACAATCTCATCTTCATTCCTACAGTTTATATATTCCAGTCAGTCAAAACACTTTATTTAATCTAGTCACTGGGAAAACTGGGGCATCGCCTTATAATGGAATCTTACGTATTTGCCACCTGCGATAACTGAAAAAATAAAGACAAGGACCAAATCTTTCCATTTTTAAAATCATTTCCCTCAGCACATAGCACTGTATCTCATAGATACGTTGAATAGTTAAGCAACATGTTAAAATTTACTTCACATATATGAAAAGGTCTATATAAAATGTCCTGTGAAAGAAACAATCAGAGTATTTTATCAGTTAGATACGTGAAGAACTTCCTTCCCCCGAAATAGTTATAAATTTGCAGTGTGTCTATTTTGGAAAATACATTTATACACCTGTATGCACATGTTTTTTAAAAAGGACTGGGGGTGTGGTGCTGGGCTTTCCAAACCCAGGGTGTGCAAGACAGCTTTGTTCTATTTTCCCAAAAAGATTTAGTATTACTTTTTTGAAAACCATGATTAACATGAAGTTAATATGTATGTAAAGCATTCAGAATAATTCCTAGCACACAGTAAAAGCTAAGTACATTTTAGATATTACCATGAATTGCTAAACCAAAACTGGGGTGTTAAAGGTTGTTTACCGACTTGTACTTTACTGCAAAAGGCAAAACCTGCAATTTCATGATATTTAGTATAAATCATACGTAAGTAAAATAAAACCCAAACTGGAGATGGTACTTCAATGACGGCCGCAGGCACTTTGTACTGGCTGTAAATGCTCAAATCTGAAGGTGCTACAGCAGCTGCCATTACTGACTGTCACACTACATGGGTCACTTTAATACCTACATTTTGTGAGGAACAGCATTAAAAATGAGGATTAATGAAACTTGTGATAAATTAAGAATTTAATATCGTGTATAGAATTTTTCTTCAAATTTTTACCCACACTCTAACCCAGGGTAAGAATCCTAGCTCCACCCTTAGGACTTATGTGACTTTGGTCCAGTCTTTTAACCTCTCAATGCCTCAGCGGCCTCATGTGCAAAACAGGAATTAAAAAGAAAAAATTCACACTTTGCCCATTTGTGAGAATACATGTAAAGCAGTTAGGACAGTGTCTGGCACATAGCAGGTATTATGTAAGTGCAAGCAAAACAAAACCTACACATGAAAACTCAAAGCTGGACTGATAAAACTCTGAACAGAAAGAACGGCATCATATTATTATGAGCATCTTTGAAAAGTCTTAACATGACCACTTTTCATATATACAAAGGCTATTTCATTGCAGTCATGACAGGGGAATCTAAACTGTGCTACTGCACTGCTTTCTTTCCTACCTCATGCCACTTTTCCATCACCCTTTTATACTTTTCCTCTTGGGTCATATTTTAGCTCATCAATACCTGCCATTAACAGTGCTTGGTCCTGTGGAAAACAATTAGAATTTTACAACACAAGACAGTCCTTCACCAAATAGGTCTGCCACAGAGAACTAAACAAACACATAACCAGAGAATGCAACTGAATAAGATAACGCATGCAAAGCACTTAGCATAAGGGCTGGCACTCCATAAATGTGAGTTGTCATTAATTCTATTAACAATACTCGTTAAAAAACATTACTCAATCTCTCAGCTTTAAGGTAAAAATAAATTTTTATTTGGTTTTTAGTGTACACATTTTGTTGTCAGAGCAAATGGAATTTATATATGCAACAAAATGAATTTCAGAAACATTATTTTGAGTAAAAGAAGCCAGACACAAAAGGGTACATACCATATGATTTTGTTTGTGTGTCTCCCAAGAACAAGCAGATAGTATCAGAAACTGCCTGCTACAGAGGGGAAGAAAAAGGGAGGACTGACTGGAAAGAGGCACAACAAAATCTCCTGGGGTGATGGAAATGTTCTCCATCTTCTTTGGGTGGTGGAACATGGATGCACAAAATGGGAAACATTTTTTAACTGAACGCTTAAGACCTGTACATTTTATTGGATATAAACTATACCTGAATTTTTAATTTAAAAAGCAAATACCTCTTTGTAATTGAGAGTAGGGATGTTATAAACATTGGTGATTTCAAGGAGGAAAGATTAGAATAATTGAGAAATTTGCAGTCAAAAACTTACGAGGTACGGCCCAGGGAGGACAAATACATGTATTTATTTATTCTTCGTGCTGAGAGCGCACCTCCTACTTACATGCACCTCAGCCATCTCCTATTGTCTCTCCCAGCTCTGAGCGCTGGCTCATTCTTCCACTCATCTCAGAAAGTTTGCAGTCTCTGCCTACACTACGATACTAACAGAGTTAACAAAAAGAAAGACTATGAATACTCAATCAAAATAGCTATGTTTTTATTAGATAGACCAGCAGCTGTGTGAGCAGAGACTTGTAAATGCATCTGTTCTACAGGATTTTATGTTTAATTCAATTTGTTCAAATCAGAGCAGCAAGGCACTATAACTATGGGCTAGACAAGGAAATAGTTTTGCAAAAACAGAGTCCTACATGAAAATGGCATCTGTTAGAAAAGAACTGCACCTATTCATTCATTCACTCATTCATGCAACAAGCACTTACTGAGCACCTATTCCATCCCCATCATTGTGTGTGGTGCTGGGAACACAAAGGTGAAGCCCAGCCTGGCAGAGGTGACAGACATCTGAACAGATGGTCATAATACACTGGCGGGCTCATAGGCCTGGGGTAGCCCTCTGAGAGCACAGAGGAGGGGAAGACTTCCTTTAAAGGCTGGAGCTTTTCTGGAGTAAACAGGCAGAGAGAATTAAAAATATACTCCCACCTAACCCCCACTCCATACACAGGGAGCTTTAGCTGCACCCATAATGTTTTATTTCTAAATCTGGGCTGGAAGTACATGGCTGTTCTGTATCTTATTCTTTTAGTCTTTTTCTCTGTCGAGTATTTTGTAATGAAAAAATTTAGCGCAATCCACCAAGTAGTGCCTGTAGACTTTGAAAACCTTCCCCACCAGCAGCTCCTTCTTCCACAACAGACAGCTTACAGTTGCCAGGGTTAAGTACTCTGAAGTGGAAGGAAATGGGGACAAGAGACAGGCTGAGGAGTTCTCTAGTGATAGCTGTGTGTCAGGCCTGGAAAGGCACAAGGGGTGTGTAGGACATATTCCAACTTCACTTTATATAGTCACAGGAAAAAAATGGGAGTATATACCTTTGCCATAGAAAAAAAATGGTTCATCACAAACAACTAACTCCATTCATTCTGATCTCTCTCCTCTCAGCAAACGTTTACTGCACACTTGCTCCACGCGACATCCATCCATCCAAAAGCAAGCTCCTGCCTCCCAAGCACCTGCCATCCAACAGCAGGGGTGACTCAGGTGTGCAAGCTCCGGGAGTACAACAGGTAGACTCTACAGTAAGGACTGGCGAAGATACAGCGCAGGCCTGAGACAGGGGACACGGGCAAACATTAGGCACTAAGCCTTACAATACTGACCGTCTTCACAGGTCACACCAACTAACCCTGAGAATCTTGCAAAAACATACGACAAGGAAATAAAAACTATTTTTAATTCTTTTAATTATTAAAAATTAATGTTCCTGTGCTCCAGAATACCTGATATTAAAGGGTATGAAATTTTCAGTAATGACGCAACACTCATTGTCCTCCCACTCCATAAACGAGTGGTAATCACATCATCTCACTAGCTCCTCCCCACAGGAAAAAAAAACTGACAAAATTCTAGAACTCACTTTGAAGTTCAAGGTACCACTCTCATGCTGAAATAATACTGCCTTAAGCCAAAATGACTGATGGGAATGTGCTAGAGCCTTAAAGCAAAGGTAGACTTTTCTTGACTGGAGTGACTGTGTAATATGTTTACATGGATAATATAACTCAGTTACTTTTTCTTCTTTTACTGTTCTCATAAACACTAAATTTGATCAGTCTTCAAATCAGTTATTTGGAATCTTCATTTTTCCATCCTAAAAAAACTGTTTAATTCAAAATAAAGTCAATCATAACACACACACACACACACACACACACACACCCCCACATATGTATAACTAAGTGAATTTAAGGTACTTTTGAGATTAATTTTTTTTAACTGACTTTCCTCTCCTTCTGCCAACCCTCCTGTAATCCAATATGCTGTAAGAATAATGCCACTGCTTACACACCGCCTTCTTCCTACACTTGAGAGTTTAAAGGTAAGGGGCAAGACAGGTTTGCAATGTTTTGATATAATGTGTTGCCATGGAAATGACTGGCTTGTTCCTTATGAAGCACCATGACCTCACTGCAAATGAAAAAGGAATAGGATGATTTCTGAGGATTCAACTCAGAGAAAAATTAATAGCTAGGAAAAAAAAATCCAAAAACTGAAGAGACAGTCTGGAAAACATTGCAATGTCAAGAGTTATACTGAAATATTTTCAAAGAACTTATAAAAGCCTGACCTTCAAAATAGGAACCCTGTAATCAAAAAGGAAGATATAATATTAATGTGAAGATAAACCATTCAAATAACATGGACCAGTGGTTACTAAATAAATACATTATACCCGGTATCAATCTTGATAGACTATGAGCAAAATCCTATGACTTTCTGTGGGTACATTATAAAATTAAACCCACGCCATACTTTTCCCTTCCTAGAAACAGCCTGCTTTTTTCTTTTTCATTTCTTTTTCTTTTCTTTTTTTTTTTTTTTTGGTGCCCCTGTTTATACAGCTTATCCCTTATCACACTGACAAGACTGGGAACCACACCAGATGGTCCCCCCAGACATAATTCTAACAGGTTTTTTGTGCAAACAAAAGATAAAGAAGGCTACAGCAATGATTTACTGATATCTAAAGTTGAAAACTGACAAAACACAAACTGCTTTTTTCTTACTGTTTGAACTGTTTATCCTTTAAACTACCAAGATAGATATGGCCAAAATTAAATATGATTTCAAACTACAAAACCAAATACCCAGCTTTAACTGCCATTAAGTTTTGTCTTTGAGTTACCAAAATGTCCTAAATCACATTTTTTAAAAACAATGTCTATCATTCCCTTTGTACTGGCAAAAGGGGAAGAAATTTGTAAATTTCTGACTTATAAATCTCACTTAGTTGCTGGCTGTGAAATAAACTACTCATCTGGATTTTTCGTAAGCAAAGAAAATGCATTTGAATTGAAAACTCCAAAATATTTTCCCCAAGAAGAGCTAAAGAATGAATTAACTGAACCAAATCTGGAATCTTGGTTGTAGAACTAAAGTCTATTCTATTTCAAAATAATGTACCAAGTGAATATAACACAAAACCAAATGGAAAGTGTCCCCCAAATTACTCATCCTTCAAGATTAAAGAGTGTTTACACACCATAAAACAGAAGCTCCCTCATGACAATCTAATTGCAAAGAGCACTGTTTTTACGGTATACCTGAAAATCCAGCAAAAGCCCCAAATGATAATATATAATGAAACTGACAAGCATCTGAAATAAACTACCCAGACATCAAGCAAAAATACACCAGACAGACCCACAGGGCTCTTGTAATGTAGGTCATGACTGTCAGACCATAGCAAAAACATGGTGACCCTTGATAAAAATTAACCTTGATTATATGTAATCATGCACATATTTTGCTCTCAGTAACCAGCCCTCTGAAGTAAGTCCATAAAGCTGCAAGAAGTGGATATCAGAGTTGGCTGGGAACTACTTTTCACCAAAGAAAATGTCTGCCTTGTCATCTATCTATGGAGGTATAGGGGTAGCTTCAAACAAAATAGTCCAAGACCACTGGGGCCTCCATACATCTTACTTTCTGAGAGATCTTATTGCTTCAACAAAATGCACTTACTCTGTAGTGTGTTTGTACAGATGTCTAAGACTCCATAAAAACCTACACATGCATACATTCTAGCTAAACTCCTTAACCTTCTAGAGGCAGAATATGGCTGTTTTTTTGTAGAAAAAGTATAAAAGTAAGCAAATTAAAATCAGATCAGGAATAATAGGCCTGATCATATAATCTCTTACACAGTCTCTTTTTGTAGAAATCACTAACAAAGTCTCTGGGAGAGAGGTGGTGCTAAAATGCTTACTTTCCAGTTAATCCAAACTCATATAACCTCTTACGAAAACTTACAGGACAAAAATTCCTCACGCAGCAGAACAAAATATGAGCATGTTCACATGGTACAGACACTTTATCCACAGCTAGTTAATTCAGGTAGTGACAGCATAATACTCAACAAGCCAGTGCTGTAAATTTGAACCAGCCAGTCACACTGCCTTCTGCAGCCACAAGGCAGATGTTTAATTCTGCCAGCCAGCCATCACACGTGAGAACTGAAAACAGGACCCAGTGAAAGACTGTGCTCAAATCAGTGCAAATCCATGACCACTGCAAGAGCGGTGGGTCACTAAGGTCACGTCTGCATGGCATACATCATTCAAGGGAAACAATAGGTGTTCTCTGTACAATGCTTCCAAATCCAATCTAAACCCACTGTACCATGGGTAAAGCACATAGTTTTCTGATGTAGGAATATCCAAGATCCAGGACACTAAAACTGTATGAAGTGTAATCTGACAGTTGTTATTTGATGGTCTGTGCCCTAAACCAAATATTTTATTTATTTCTGAACAGAAAATTAATTCTGTCGGACACAGAAGAAATCTAATTTTGACTTTTACAGCGAAAGTATGGCATTTATTATAACTCTAAGACTAAATAAAAAGCATCATGCTGATGTAAGAGATAAAATTTAAAATAAATGCAGCGTATTTTCTTTTAACACATATTAGGTTCACTTCCATCTGCCATCTTTTTGGAGGATGAAAAACTCCCTAGCTGAAATATGTTTGCTAATAAATATAACTTGAGATTTTTCTTTGAAATTAAGCTGTAAAAGTGTTATGAAAACTGTCTTGTTTGCAGACGGCGCCAATCACATACTATTCTCATTATGGTCAGTATACACATATTCTTAATATATAAATAACGAACACTGACAAGCAAGTTAAAATAATAACAACATTGGATTCCACAATGGAAATTTTCAATCTGAAAAGGCAGGTCTAACATACTTTTCAAAAAACGCAAACAGGAAATGTGCAACAGTGAGTTGGGCAGTGTGGTCCTTAAAATCCTGAACTCACTAAATGTCATCATATTAGTAGGAAACTCTGGCTACAGGCTAATTTAATACTTAAATGTTAATATAATTTTCCCATTACTACATCTGCCATGAATGTTTTTTTAACCAATAAAAGGAAGGTTAGAAAACGGCACGTAAGGAAGAAAAGAAAAATCCTCCAGCAATATCCTTGATACATAAAGTCATAAATATGCATTATTTCCAGGCGTAGTTTATTAAAAATTACTGTACTTTCAAAAATGTGTGATTTGAGCAGAAATAAAGGAAGGAACTAGGTTAATTAAAAAAAATCTAAAAATAAGATAACTGAAATTAGGCTACTGTCTTGACAGGCATGAATATATAAAACAGTGTAATTTTATTTAAAACATGCAAAGACTAAATCCTAAAATAATTAATTTCTTTAGCCACCGCAAGACAAGTGAGTCACAAAAATAGCAATGGATAAATCTTGTTACGAATACTATAATGTGGACCTGTATGCATGATAAATAAAGTATAAAAAAGCACGCAGCATTTCTATGTAAACTGCTTCTGAAGGATTATTATGGAATGCACACACTGACTGAACTTAAAGTGCTCGGTTTTAAACATTAATTTACTTTGACTATGTGCATGTCAAAATGAAAGATTGCTGTCTGGATCCAGACATGGCGTATTAATATTGAACACAGGCATTCACTTCAGGTCAGTAGTCACTCCAAGTCAACTTCAGCAGGTGGTAAAAGTAAGGTACTCATTAAAATGTATGTGTTACGAGGTTATCTCCACAAAACAGCTCTCAAATAGAGGTAGCCTTGAAACTGAAGCATTAGATATGCTAGAACCAACCTCTAATTGTCCTAAGTCTGGAGAAAACTGAACTTACTCTCGCTCCCTAATAACCAATAAATTTAGTTGCTTTCGTCAGTATCTAGGGAAAAGTCAGAGTTTTAAATTCCACAAAGCTAACCTGGCTGCGTCCAACAGAGTTAAATGCTCTTGAACCAACCTATACAGACTAGAGTATCATTTTAGATCCAGAAGCCAAATATGGGAGTTTTCTTCATTTTGGATGTCTCAGTGTATTTCTTAATTAAGTAGAAATTCACTCCTTTTGAGACGTCCCTGGTGGCACAGTGGTTAAGAATCCACCTGCCAATGCAAGGGACACGGGTTCGAGCCCTGGTCCCAGAAGATCCCATATGACGTGGAGCAACTAAGCCTGTGGCCACAACTACTGAGCCTGCACTCTAGAGCCCGGGAGCCACAACTACTGAGCCCATGTGCCACAACTACTGAAGCCCGCGCACCTGGAGCCCGTGCTCTGCAACAAGAGAAGCCACTGCAATGAGAAGCCCACGCACCACTATGAAGAGTAGCCCGTGCTCGCCACTAGAGAAAGCCCATGTGCAGCAACGAAGACCCAATGCAGCCAGAAATAAATAAGATTAAATCTTAAAAAAAATTTACTCCTTTCATTTCAATTAACTCTATTCAAATTATTTTCCCCTTCTGTGAGATAATAAATTTCAGTTCTCCAGACTAAAGGCATAAAGCTCAAGACACTAGAGCTGACTCAAACCAAAGAGATTCCCCCCACCCCCGCTGCCAAAAAAAATTACATCTGACCTTCAACATATACAACAGCGTAACTACACCCAAAAAGCTCAAAAAGTTTTTTTTTAATTACTTTCCAACAACAGGGATAAATCTTTTCCATTTATACCTGGCACACCTAAACTTAAACAAGATCATTCTCTTTCACTTCTCTCACTCCTAAGTCACCCAATTATTTCCACTAACAGATAACTCACTTCTTCATTTTAATAACCTTTTTAACGTATATAAACTATCGTCTTTACAAGTTGTTCTTTTTTCCCAAAAAAATACTGATCCATTTTGTACATAAATAAGCAGACAGGGTCCCCAAATTTGTAATTAATCATTTCAAACTGCTTCATTTACTCATTATCCACCCAATTACTAGATAAGGGAAGAACTGGAAAAAGACAGGTCAGCAGAGACAGGGGAAACAGAAGTCTTCTTACAAGGATGAGCCCGTATCTGCCTTATTCACTGATGAATACACAGCACCACAGGCACACGATGAGTATCTAATGAATGAATGAATTTATAAAGAACCAGAGAGCACTGGAGTTCAACTCACTCATTTGAGATATAAGTAAACTGAAGGATTAAATGGCTTGGCTAAGATCACAAGGCAAGTTGGTCAGCTTTGCACAGAGTGTAACTCAACAGATGCTGCTTTAACGTTGAGTTTTTCTTGTTCTTTCTCCCACCTTTAGTACTTATTCTTTAAGCTCAACACAACTCTTTCTAGACATTTATTACGTTTCCCTTTCGAGAAATATAGGTGGAAAGTAGTGCCTCCCCAATCAAGGGGCTAATAGTTCTAAAGATTTCCATAGCAGGAGAATATATTTGAGGGAATCTAAGATCTAATTGGAAGATAGGACAGGGAGACCAAAGGTAGAAAAAGAACCCATGGAAGCCCCTATCAATATCTGTAAAATTTACTACAGTCTAATAAAGACATTGCACCTTCTACAGTTTCATTCAAATGTGAGTAAACTTCTTTTGGCTTGCAGCAGATAAAATGCATTCTACAAATGTGTCCAAACATTTGTAAGTCCAATAGATTCCTTTCTTACTGTAAAGGATTCCTATTTTGGGGGGGTCCCAGGGGCCTTCCAGCACAGATCTCAGCTGCCTCCCAGCTCTCAGATACAAGATGATAAGCACTAGTGCCCCGAAGTATCCCTCTCTTGCAGGATGAAAGGTTAAAACTTCTACATACGATCTATGAGCCATTTTTCTTCCTTTTTAATTGCCAGCTCTCAATTTGTCTTTTCTAAATTATCTTAAAAGGCGGTGACTTAAATATACCTAAGGAAAAAATTCTAACAATCCTGAAAGAGTATGTAAAAGTAAATATAATACAGTCTACTGGAAATTCACACAAAATAAAATCATACTGGGAGTGGGGGAGAAGTCTTCAAATTTGGTGCCTAGTTTCATATTCAGATAAAGGATTTTTCCATCCTCCATAACACCTGTAGGTTTAAAAGGCAGAACACCAGAATTAAGTATTCTAGTGGCAGCCAGTCAATGCTAATTGGTATGACACGCTTAGACTTATCAGGTGGTCCATAACCTACCCCATAATGAAATCTAACTCACTCCAAACGTTCTTGACCAAAGTAAAAGCATTTCTTTGGCAGGTGGCAGAAGGAATGATGAGTCAGGAAGAAATACTCAACACAGGCCAGATGCCTTTAAGGTATCACCAGCAGAAACAGGAAAATTACAAGAACCAATTGAGGAAACTAACAAAGAACAATGTGCCTATTCTGTTCAGTCACTTTAAGCAGGAAATCTATACTTAAGGTGCCCAGGAATCACAACATTTGTAAAGCACCGACAAGGCCACTTACTATGGTCAGGCTCATAAAAGGGTCTCAAAAACTTATAAAAGACTACTTGACCTAGAAAAATACTAAATTTAATTCTTTCAGGTGGTAAGAAATCATCGGTGGTTTACACAACACAGATGAGAAACCGCCTCTGTACTCCATGGAATCACTCAGTAAATTTTACCTGTTTCTCATGAATGACATGAACATTGATATAAATTCATTCAATGAACACTAACCAAGTGCTTACTACAGGCCAAATACGGTAACAGGTACTAAGAATACAAGAAAAAAGGGCTCTCTCTGTACTCAAGTTCAGTCTTACAGGAGAGAAAGTTATGTAAACAAATAATTCCAGTAGAGTCTAATGAGTGCTACAAGCAGAGATAAAGATAATCTTGGTCGTAATAGTGTGTTAAGGAAAAGCCTGCTTTGGAGGTGTGCTGGGGGAGATGGGATAAGGAGGAATGGAATGAGAAATGTTGGAGAAGGATTTCACACCTGATATTTCTTATAACCTAATGCTGTACCTCTTTCAGAGTGAGAGAAAGGTGAAAAAACGTGACCTGCCCACCCAACCCTCATATTTCTGCAACAGTCAAATGGGTTATTTCACAGGCAAGAATTAAAAAGTCAAAAAAAGATTTATGTATATGTATAACGGAATCACTTTGCTGTACATCTGAAACTAACACAACATTGTAAATCAACTCTAGTCCAATATAAAATACATTTTTTTAAAAAAGGAGAAAAGAAGCCAAAAAAGAGATAAGTAAGTTCACTAACAATCCATGTCACCTTTAAAGCAAGACCTCCAATCTTCCAACTTCTAATCCCTTATTCCTTCTATGAAATCACTCCATTCTGCCTCACTGGTTCCCCCCACCGGAAGCCATCTATCATACATTACTTCAATATCCCATCCTCATTTCCTAATTAACAGTCACCATCAAGAAAAAGATGTGCAAGAGAGAAATACATAAAACTAAAAGACATTTAAATAGATTAAAATAAATAAAACATATTTAAATTAAATTTCATTAAGTTACTGTTCATTTCAGAGACTCAAATTTAAAACATACATAATGGTGACTTTCCTTTATTAATACTTAATATAATAATAGCTAACATTTATCAACCATTTATTAATTTTCACAACAACCCTGTAACCCATTTTACAGACAAGGAATCACAGGCTCAGAGAGGTTTGAGAAATACTTACTCAGTTATGCCAAGTATGCTAATTTAAAAATTACCCCACGCTTTTCAAGCACTTGAGTTGATCAGTGTCTTTTAGATCAAGATGAGAACCAAAAATGGGGGACAACAATTTCAAGGCAAAGCTAAAGGGACATTACACTTTCAGATAAAGGGCTAAATATTAGAAGGAAAAAAAATCCCTCCGAGTATACTTTTAATAGAAAGAATAAAAATAAATTATGTCTATTTTGTAATTTCCTCCATTACTAATGCATATGCTTAAAGAAACTGATTCTGAGATAAATTTTTCTTGTTATTTTCCAGTCCTTGACATAGACTGGTGAGTGGTACTGTGGACTAACAAGCATATTCAACCAACACAGATGACTAAAATTTAAAAGCTATAACATATTAACATATCTAGGCCACACAGAAGGGTCATAAGGTAAGATCATCAGCATAAATTAGCACATTATTGTAAGGCATCTAAAGGAGCCAGACAAAATCTGCATGATAGATCTTCTTTTATATGAATATATAATGCTGATTGATTGGATTTTTTTTAATCAAAAGTATTTTATGAAAATAATATTTTGCTTTTTGTATAATATCACATTTTACTACTTCAGGTCCTACCCTGAGAAGCACATCTGCCACTATGGGCAGCCTGGGGAGGAGCAGGGGTTGGGGACCTGTTGAAAGCATTTTGGGGGCACTTAGCTGTCTTTCTCAGTTTCATGCTTTTTAAAAAAGTTATTCTGAGTGCATTTTTGCACTTTCTACTTTCCTTACGAAAATCCCTAAACACAAAGTCATTTAGGAAAATCATCTTTGTTATTTACCAAACCCCTAGAATTTTACGTCTAGAAAAAGACTAGGTTTAAAAAACAGATCTGTTTCTTGCTAAATAATTAAAACACTCCATTAATCTCTACAATAAGAATATCCTAAGAGTATGGGCTCTGAAGTTGTAGTGTCACAATGCTTTGCTTCAATTTTTCATACTATTCATAGCTCACAGAACAATTGTCAAATATTGGAAGAAAATGTCTAAGTGATAGTCTTTAGCTACTGAAACAGGTGCTGAATAATCAAATCCTCCTTTAATTATGCATTTTTAAACAATTCAGACAAATCACATATGTATCATTATTACTAACATCAACAAAAGCAGCAGTAAGAGTGAACATTTAAATATAAGCACATACACTCTCATGAACATAAAAGAACCCCTCTGCCAATTGTGTCTTCACTTCCCCCAAACTACGTACACTTAGTAACTGAGACAGTCACTTCAGAGTTATAAGGATGAGTTTTTAATGGAGGAAGACGTTAACTCTTTATTTCTAAGGATTAGTACCTTAAAAAGAGACACTTCAGAAAAAAATAACAAAAACTGAAATGTACAAGTTATGTTGACTTCAAACATTTTCTGCTTTTAAATAAAGGAAACAGTGGAAGCACACCTGAAATTATCTCAGATTTTTTTAATCTTACACCCAAAACAAGAGTCAAGCATTTTATATTAGTAACAGAAGCATTTTGTGCTGTTCTACATCCAGTAAAAATCATTGACAAATTCTGTTTATATTAAAAAACTACAGATAGCTTTTATTGGACATAAAAATATACTAATTGTATTATCTTCTGGCGTCATAAACTACGTTGGATGTAATATGCTCCATGAATAAACAATCAGGGAGGTTTTCACCTAACTGTATGGGAAATGAATGCACCACATCCTTTATATAAATAATCCTCACTTCAAGTCAAATTCATATTATCTAATTTTTGCATTCTTCACCTAGAGAAGCTATTCATAGAACCTAGATTCTCCTGTCATCTCACTACTGCCGGTAGGAAATTCAAGCAATGAAAGATTTTTCTAAATTTTCAAAGGTACTTTTACCATAAAGTAACATTCCAGAATGGATAAACCTATGTGGTATGACCTAAAAGCCACACAAATCATTTATTTATGGCTGTTATGTTTTAATCACTGGATAGTTTTTAGAGGCTTAAAAAAATTAATGGGTTTTGCTACACAAAAGCAACTATGTTTTCCATGAAACATTAGCTGTCACATTAATACAAGGTTTTACCATTAATTATATTGGATTATACAGGAGTCTATGTCTACACGATGATTGTTAAATATCTGAATTTCCAAACCATTTCCAAAAAAAATGTAACCTGGTCCTAGTAAACCTTACATGAATTAAAAATCCATTTACAAAACAGAAAATTAAACATTAAAAAATATAACCTCAATTTAATAATACATTTGCAGATAAAACATGCAACACATTTTTCATCAAAAAGCAAAATATTATATATACGTAAACAGTGCCACCTTTTGGTACATTTAGGAAATGAGCTTCTAAATTGTACAAAAATATCTTTAAATGTGATGAGAGAGCAAAGCAAGAAATTGAAAAAACATCAGTTTACAATTTAATAACATTAAGGTATAATAAATGAGTTACTCATTTTAAAACATAAATATTTTCAAAAACTAAAACATTACCTCATGTTTATATGTTTTCATTTCGTTTTCATGAAGTTGGCAGAGCACCATTTCATTTCAAAGAAAACTGAGGCTCAGAAAATGTTAATGCCTGACTCAAATATCCCTCAGTTAAGAATGGTTGAGTCATCAGTATCTTGAAATGGCTAGTTTTTAAATTTCAACATTAATTCTTCAATAAGATTTTACAAAATTTTATTTGTACAATGTTTTTCGGATATACTTGCAAGGAAAAGATATTTATGTTTAAATTACTACATGAAGAACATACAAACACTGACTACACTCTCACAGTTGTTTACATTTCACAAACACAATAACTCTTCATCTAATACAGTATTCTTCCTACCTCTATGCTAAAAGAAAAAGCCTTCACTGAAAACTGCAAAGCCTTCTCTCATTTTTTTCCTCAGGAAAAAAACAGCCCTTGTTTATGGCTTGCACGCAATTTGCAACTTACCTAAGACACAGATAAAAAGCTGCTACAAATGAAATGGAAATGATAAGCTTCAAATATTCTCCCTAAAGCTTCTTTGCCTTAATTTGATCTCCTATTTAGATGTCTGTATATCATTTTCAATGTCTTCTGCTTTTACCTCTTTCACTGATTTCCTGAATAGTTTTTATGAGACCATAACATAGTTATTCTAGAACACCCTCACAGCTCCCTTACTTTTATAAGCTAGCTAATAACTCAGCTCTCACATGGAAAAAAGAAAATATTCTCAATGATCTTTGATTCATTTGTTACTATGAATTTTACTCAAAGTGCAGTCATCGAGTAGTTTTTCATGGAGCAGACTTCAAAATCAGTTAATATGTAATGAACCCATCCTAAATTACTGCACACTGCCACTCAATTAAAAAGAAAAGAAAGAAGACAACAGCTGATAAGATGGTAGCTAAAATGGTTACGGACAACACTGAAAGAGTAAAAGCAAAGAGCAAGCCAGAGGGATGGGCCAGAAGTACTACATCTTCTGTGAAACAGAACTCCACGACCAAACGCAATAATTAGACATTGACTCAGAAATGTTCATTAATTAGCCTCACCTCTTGTTCATAACATATTTAAGAAAAAGCACAGTATAAGACATAAAAATTGGTAAACCTAGCCATTCCTAAAAATGATTCAGTGGGAAAGACTGAATATAAACATGCTAAGCATACATTTTTAAAGGATTCCCTTTCACCCCACAGCTCTTTTTTCATCACTGGGAGCGCTGGATGCGCACCCCTCAAGAGTAACCAACATTCTGGATCTTCTCTAGAGACTCTTGATTTCCCTCCCCTATTTCTGAATGGATGAAAATCCCACTTTGAAAGCCCTTAGTTTTAATTCTCTCTGCTTTTCTCCCTGGGCAGAAAGGGAAAAAAGAAGGAGGAAGTGCCACTCTCGTTGCCACCCTGTACTATGCCCCCTTACCAATCACTGCAAATAACTCATCTGAATACAAGCAATGCTCCAAGATCACTTCTCTCTCTGCAAAGGCACAGGCATACACACAAATACATGGAAATATATATATAACAGAACTTTATTATGTTTGAAGGAACATCAAAATTTCTAATACTGAATTCAATCCCATTAAATTGAAAGCAATTACTGCTTCCAATTTAATAAGAATGGATTAAATTAGATTTCTGATTCAATATAATTTGTAGTGTCCATGTCAGGTAAAGCGATAGTACGAGGATCTTATCTGAGACATGTCAGGACCAAGAAGACTGGACTTGACAGCCACTAAATAGGATTCTACTGAAAAACTCAAGGGACTCACACACACATACCACATTTACTTAAACTTTAGCGTGTACTTTAACTTGTATTCTTCTATGAAGAAAGAATAAAACTACTTCAACACATTATAGTCAAAATACTGTTTTTACTTGTTCACTAAGGCGCACACAAAAAAACACCTGAATTCCTATTGTGTGACAGGTACTGAGTTTGATGATGAAGATGGTAATACCAGACACACATGGAACACGTTTGTACACAGTAATATTTAATCTTTAGAAAGGACTGCTGTAGTCATCTTCATTAAATAAATAAGGATACTGAAGCACAGAGGTATTGTCATTTGCCCAAAGTCATAAAGCTAATACATGGCAGTAGCTGGCTTTACAGTCTGGCTCAATATTAACAGCTGGCTACGTCTGCTCTTAATCACTAAGCAACAGTGTCTCTGAGATGCCAAAGGTACAGATGATTAAGACAGAAGGAACTCACACACCATGGGAGAGAACATGTAAAAAGAAGATAAATTACCCTAAGACAGGAAGTAGCTGAGGTACCACCCTCTCCGTCTCTAAGCAGAGGAAGTAAGCTGAATGGCGGCAGTGCAAGTGGAGATACAGCTGTACAAGCAGTTACAGCTAATGATCAGATTAGGTGATCAGAGGTACAGTCACAACACACACGCATACACAAAAAGCCCTTAAATCACCCATATATGTGACATACACGAATTTGTGTATATAACACAGTACAAGAATTCTTAGAAACTGTTAAATTTGAGAATCACCAAGCTACAATGAAGGAATAACCAAAAGGAAAGTCTCTGCAGATGCCTGGACATTCAAATCATCTTGAATTAACCATCAAACATGTGTTTGATGCTGGTAAAGTGGGAATGAGTGGGAAATTTTAAAGTGCTATAATTTACTCCATTCTCCTTTAATGTGAAACCTCTTTAACCTTAATATATGTTCATAGATTTGGGGATTACTCAAGATGCACCTTATGTGAAGGTTAGCTTTTATTTACGTGTGAAAGCAATGTAATGGTAAAGGTATCAAATGTTTATCCTCAGATTCAAAAACTCCCACTTTAGCATATGCTCTTCTGGGCAAAAGGACAATGACCGCATTCTAGAACAAGCACAGTCAGGGCAACAGAGCAACGACGATGTCAAGCAGCAAGCAATGAGCAAACTATTTCACACGCGGTCTCCAGCATACGTGTGTGTGGTGGGCGGGTATCTGAGCCAGGTCAAGCTGCCTCTGAAAAGGTCAATTTGTCTGACTCTTGTACAAGTACTACTAAAAAGTTTAAAGAGCAATAATCAGAATAAAATAAAGTGTTAACTAATTTAATGACTTCTAATAATTTTATTAGAAGGCTTTGTAACACAAAATTCACTTTTCATATTAATGGCATAGATGCAGTTATCATGTAATGTAATACTGCCATCTACTGTCCAAGAGCTAAAAATACATCATGTCTTTAATCCAAACCAACTAGAATTTTAACAGCCAAAAAAAGAGCCAACATTATTTTACATGTTCCAGTGTCAACATCTGAAAAAAAGGTTTCTTCCTCAAAATCAGGGACAACAATGCAAAAAAATAGATTTTTAAGTGAAGCTTTCATGGTAATTACTCATCTGCCCGTTTTCTTAAAAAATAAAGTTTAAACACAGGCTATTTCTAAATGAATTAACAAAAATAAGTTTTACAAAATCTCAAAGGGCAATATGTATCATTAGCAATTAAGCAAAAGTGAAGTTTATGAAAATCTGTTAGTCTCTGTAAATTTGTCACTCATAAAAATTCTAAAATATTTTGAAGGGTGTACTTTAGGCAGAAAGATTCCAGATAAAGGTCTGAGGTGCAAGATGGAATGAAGAGTAAAGACAGTGACAAATATGTGGATGTGTTGAATTAAACACTGACCGTATAAAATATTAGTAAGGCCTAGAAAAAAAATTGTAAAATATTAAAACTAAAAAATATTTTTAAGTTGTTCAGTATCAGAATGCCAGCAATTTTGAAAAGACTGGTCATCTTAATACAACTGAGCACTCCAGAGCATTTATTCACAAAAATTACTGCAACTAATGTGAGTTGAAATATTACCACTTACATGCTACAAGAAATGCAAACAAGAAGTTTAAGTGACCTGAAAAGGTCAGGCCAAAAGTGGAACAGGATGCAAAATGACCGAAAGTTCCCAGAGAAAGACGATAAAAAAAGATGAAGTTTTCCCGCATCTACCAGTGAGAAAATTGAGCTTAAAACTTTTATCAAAATAATTTGATTATCATGCAAGTTATTAACTATGACTGGGCATTAACTTTGACATAATACTAAGCTAAAAAAGTCAAGACCTGGAGCCAAAGTATTTTAGAATTCACAAGAGTGAACTAGATTTTCTCTTTATCTCTGTAAAAGGTGAAGAATCTAATGAACCATGCAAGTTCACTCTCAAACATAAGGAAAACATTGCTCAGGATTTAAACAAGAACAAAATTAACACTACTTAATTTGTATGGATAACACACAATTTAGTACAGAATCAAAACTAGTGCCACTTAGTAGGCTGATGGTTGAAACACAGTTTTGTGCTTCCTATCACAAGAGGAGATTCCTGTTGAGATGCAAAGACGAGATAAAAAAAAAAAAAAAAACACTAAATGTTTCCATGCTCTATTTAAAGAAGAAAAAGAAAACTAGAACGTAGAGATCAGAAAAATCAGCATGTATCCTATTTTATGTCACAGTAATGAAGAGTCCCAACATATGAGTATCATACCACAATACTTGTTCATCAGATTTGGCCTCAAACGACCTGTGACCATTCAAACACTAAATATATTCTCAAGATATAAAGATCTGCCACCAATGAGGACAATGAAAATAATTTACCAACATTCCAAAAGAAATAATCCAAAAACAATAAGCAAGGCAGCATTATTTGAGGGGGAGGGGGTTAGTCTATAAAAATTGCTCACTTGAAGAACACACTCATGAAATGTTTGTGTTCAAATCATACTTCTGTAAAAGGCCACTGTACCTACCAGGACAGTTTAACTGCTTTCCATAATACTAATTTAATTCTATCATGCAAACAGGTATCTGAGTTTTAGAGAATGACATCATTTTTCCTCAGCAGGTTTCATTCTTTGAAATGAGAAACAAGCAGGCATTACCTTATAAGTTATAAACCACCCTTTTCCTCAAAATAAAAAGGATTTGAAAGAGGCAACAAACAAGCATTTACTTCTCTGAGTAAGTCTCTGTGAGGTCTTACTATGGAGTAATTATATTCCTAGATTGACACAGTTAGAAAAGTAGCAATTTCAAGTATATACCTAATCTCTCTTTCTTCCCCAAATAGTAAAAATATCTACCATTGGTAACTGAGATTTCTGAATTTCTCTGTATACTGTTTTCAGTAACCTCTGTGTACATTATACATAATCTATTATATATCTCATTCTTATCAATTACAGAGTTAAACGAAAATATTTTTGGTCTACATGTGGTTAATGAAATATTATGAACTATTAAGCAATAATAATTTTTATAAATTCCCATTATTCCACAATAACAAAAGAGACCACTGGCATAGGTATCCAGAAATCATTCATATATCTAACCTAAACGAAAGACCTGTAGAGATTTCCTTATTAAATATTTTAAGGAAGCTAATGTTTATATTTTCTGGGCCTATGGCATCTAGACAAGTAAGAAAGTGGTCCTATAGTCTACTGCATGCAAGCCAGACTAGAATTAAAACTGCTAAATTTCTGAAGTGGGTAAAATCACAGTATGTAAAATTAATACAAATACATATAAGTAATACAGGCATATAAAAGAAATAAACTACATTAACAAGAAAAATAAATTTCACATTCAAGTGATTAAGGAACCAATTTCCCTTTTTACTATTCCCAAATAAGAAATGAAAATTCAGTTTGCATAACAAAGTTTAATATTCTTGTATAAACACATCAAGACTTATTTTACATAGAAGAGTACTGTTATAAGACTAAAAACCTGCTAATAGGCTAAAATGAATTAACATGTGTTAGATATTAAATATCACCTAGGATAAGTCAAGCTCTGAATTTTTTTAATATTTAGGAAGTTATCTTAAAGGCTATTTTCTTAATTTTCAAACTGCACCATCAGAATGTATTAAGGTAAGTACAGGCTAAATTATACAAAAATTACTAATGAACACAGAGAAGTAATTCTAAAAGCAGACTGAGTGTTTTTACCTGTTTTAAGACTGATTTTGCTGTCTAAAGAATGAGTTATCAGGACTTCCCTGGTGGCGCAGTGGTTAAGAATCCGCCTGCTAATGCATGGGACACGGGTTCGAGCCCTGGTCCAGGAAGATCCCACATGCCATGGAGCAACTAAGCCTGTGCACCACAACTACTGAGCCGGTGCTCTAGAGCCCACGAACCACAACTACTGAGCCCACGTGCCACAACTACTGAAGCCCGCGCGCCTAGAGCCCATGCTCCACAACGAAAGAAGCCACCGAAATAAGAAGCCTGCGCACAGCAAGGAAGAGCAGCCCCCCTGCTCACCTCAACTAGAGAAAGCCCGAACGCAGCAACGACACCCCAATGCAACCCTAAATAAATAAATAAATAAATTTTTAAGGGGCTTCCCTGGTGGCGCAGCGGTTGAGAATCTGCCTGCCAATGCAGGGGACACGGGTTCGAGCCCTGGTCTGGGAAGATCCCACATGCCACGGAGCAAGTAGGCCCGTGAGCCACAACTACTGAGCCTGCGCGTCTGGAGCCTGTGCTCCCCAACAAGAGAGGCCGCAATAGTGAGAGGCCCGCGCACCGCGATGAGGAGTGGCCCCCGCTCGCTGCAACTAGAGAAAGCCCTCACACAGAAACGAAGACCCACACAGCCAAAAATAAATAAATAATAAAAAAGAATGAGTTATCAAAAACAGAGTTAATGACATACAATTATTTACTTATTGAAGGAAACAATGCTATAAAAGGAATAACTTTCCAATCTGCCCTTCTCCTCACATCCATCTTGAAGCTAGGACGGGCCAACTACACATGCAAAGGCAATGTGCTATGTGATATAGACTAGCGGTCAAGAGCAATGTTTTGGAGCAACAGACTTTCCCGCCCATGGGATTTAAAGTAAGAAACCACCTCTCCATTCTCACCTATATGAATGGATGCTAATATGTCCTTTTATCACAGGGACTAAGCATGATAACACATATAAAGCACTGGGCCATTCACTGCCTCTCACAAAGCATTCAAATTATGTTCCCATTTAATGTACATACAACAGAAACAGATACAGATGTATGTGCCGGTTCATATACATATATGTTTCCTAACTCTGTCCACTGAGAGAACCTCGAAGCACTGATACTTCACAGTAGCAATAAGCACAACTAGTGCCCAGATCTCTGGTCTGGTTCTAAACACTATTCTCCTAATGAAAGGGGTCAGGATTCCTTGGAAAAGTGGTTGCTTCCAAGGCTGGGGAAGGGAAAATACAACACTAGAATATCTTGTGGTGCCAGAAAATAAGGAAGTGCTCAAAAAGGAATGGGGGCATGTTTGAAGGACACAGGAGCCAGTCTAAACAAGGTCCTATGGCCAAAGTTGGAACAATACAAGAAACAAAATAAATAGGGCTTCCCTGTTGGCACAGTGGGTGAGAGTCCGCCTGCCGATGCAGGGGACATGGGTTCGTGCCCCGGTCCGGGAAGATCCCACGTGCCGCGGAGCAGCTGGGCCCGGGAGCCATGGCCGCTAAGCCTGCACGTCCGGGGCCTGTGCTCCGCAACGGGAGAGGCCACAACAGTGAGAGGCCCGCGTATCGCAAAAAAAATAATAAATAAATAAAAATAAATAAATAAATAATGATAGCTCTGAACTATAACCTATAGAATAAAATAAATATCCATGAATTCATACTGATATCAACAAATAAAATGGGGAGGAAAGGACAGCCCTTCCTTACAGAAGACTCTGATTAATAAATGTGGAAGAAAAGAAGAAAATAGAAAATCACCACTAGGCAAATATCACAGTAATAACTTGGAGACAAGATCCACCAACAGATACTAAAATTATCGAATACTAAAATTACTAGGCAAGAGGTTGAGGAGACACAGGATATTTATTAGTTACAATGAGAAAAACAGTAACTTTACTGTGGAGAAATCTGACAGACAAGGGGTAGTGTACTAACATCATGAAGCTCCCTGCCCGATGTGACGCACTGAGAAGGATATAATATCACTTCTGTGCTCTTCTTGCCAAAAATGCATAATTACCTTACTCTAATCTAAGGTAATCATAATTACCTTACTCTATCAGACAAACCCAAGGTGAGGGACATTCTAAAAAGTCCAAAATAATCGATTTTCTTTCAGAAGTGTCAAAGTCATAAAAGATGAGAAAAAACGGAGCAACTGTCACAGATTGGAGGAGACTAAGGAGACATTACAAATCAACATAAGGTGAGATCCTAGATTGGACCCTGGAACATAAAAAGGACATAAATAGGAAACCTGACAAAATTCAAACAAGATTTGTAGTTTAGATAATAGTATTGTGCTAACACTGATTTCCCAATTTATTAATTATTCTACAATTATGTTAGATATTAAGATTAGGGGAACCTGGATAAAGGACATATACAAACTCTCAATTTTACTACTTTCCTGTAAGTGCAAACTTATTTCAAAATAAAATTTTTTTAATATTATACACACACACACACAGAGTCATCCCTAAGTATGTGCAGGGGATTGGTTCCAGGACCTGCGGCAGAGACCAAAATCCGCATATCCTCAAGTGCCATAGCCAGCCCTCCATATGCGAGGGTTCCACATCCTAGGATTCAACCAACCACGGATTGTAAACATAACAGTGTATGTATTGAAAAAGGTCCCCGAATAAGTGGACCCACACAGCTCAAAGCTGTGTTGTTCAAGGGTCAACTGTAGTTATCTAGACAACATATATTAGGTATCATTTTGTTTTCCCTTAAAATCATCAAATTATGCTAAAATGTCCTTTAGTTGCTGAAGTTAGAAAAGATATCTCTGAAAAACTTATCTCTGAAAAATTTAATCAATAAAATACATTACAGATCTCATTACCTGTAATTTTATATCCATAAGCAGCTAGTTGTCCAGCCATATATTCTCCATCTGAATTATTATGAGAACAACCCCAAGTCCGTATCCAAATTTTCTGTATGCCTGGAATAGTGCTGTTAATGAATTTAAAAAAAAAAGTCTCATTAAGGGATTTTTTTAAATAAAAAGCACTAGGTAATTTCTGGGCCCATTATGCAAAAATACTCACTCACTGCAATCCATTCACAGGCTACTGATTAAATGCACCAACTTAATACATAATCTGCTGTTACATCAAAAATCTAAATACAAGATAAAATAACAGCACAGAATTCTAAGTTAAGACTCTATACAAAAAATATCTTTTCTCTGAGTTGTATTTTAAATTCAATACTACTAAATATTACCACTAAGTTCAACTCCTGGAAAGGTACAAACAAATAACAATAGCACAGAAAATGGTTCTAGCAGCAATGGCAAATAAAGTTAATTACATCTAAAGACTACTATATACTAGTTACAATCTTTATTTTATAACTTACAGGTATAAATAACTGAATCAAAATGAAAATCTGTCACTCTACAGCACTATTCAAAGCATTCCATATATAAAAATAGAGTTCTGAAAAATGTAATATTTTTACAAAGGAAATAAAAGGACTTTCCACTTGGATTGCCCTAATAAATAATAATTAAATAGATATTACCTTAACAATATGTTTAGGACAAACTTAATAAACTTTATTCATTAAAATATAAGCAAATTATAAATTCATACATCTTATGAATCTGTTCCAAACAAAATAATCAAGTGTATTAAAACTCTCAACAATTTACTAGGTAAACAAATATAATCATATTAAAACTATATAACTGCATATTCCTTTCTGGCTACGTTGTATTAGAATTTCACTAGAGACCTAATATAACAGTGTAAACAGCACAATAATTTGTGCCCAATGCCTTTAGATGATCCACAAGTATTTGTAAATTTGCTAAGAAAAACCAAATGCCCAAACCACCACTATCTCATAAGAATCACAAATTCCAATAAAATTTTTAATGTGGGAGTAACAATTACACACCAACTACTGTAACAGCAAAGAGATCCAGCCAGGGGAGGGTGCAGGGGGGGAGCTATCTTTGTGCCAAATACTGCCCTAGGCCCTGCCTTTAAGAAACATGCAATTTGACATCTTTTTCTTCTTTAGTCAATGACTTTGCTAAATTTAAAACCATTCAAATTAAAAACAAAACAAAACAAAAAAACACTACATATTTCCTCTCAAAATTTCAAAGTTTTTTTTAAAAGAAACATTATGTATATATCATATACAGTAGTGCCAGCCTCTCCCCTGGTATGATACTGAATATAATTTCAAAAGAAAAGAAAAGCTTACCTATCACTTGGTGGACTGTTTTCGTCTTGCAAATGTTTTTGGGTATTTCGCCTTCGCACCTTTGGAACAACGTGCTTTCTCGCAAAATGCCTATCTTGGGGCTTTGAATCTTCTTGTGACACAATATCTTCTATGTCATCCAGGAGTGTATCACAGGATGCAGAAGGCATCTTCTCTATCACATAAAAAAGTTATAAATGATTCAAGCATATGAGTCCCTCAGAAAATCTGTTTAACATAACATCACCCGTGAAATATTCTCGCCAAACTTGAATCTAATAAAGCCTGTAGATTTTAACTTCAAGTTTACAGAAAATACAGGAGATACAGTAAAAGAAACACCAGATAAATCTTATTGATAGTGGGACATTCCAGGGTTCAACTGGAACTATTTCTTCAACAAATCAGTGTCATGGAGAAAAAAGCAGGAAAGGAACTGTTCAAGATTGAAGGATACTTAGAAGATAATATGAACACACTTCATGCTCTTGATCAGGTCTTACTTTGTCCAAACAACTGTAAGACATTTTGGGAACAATTAGGGAAATCAGAATATGAACTGGGTATTAGACAGTATTTGGATATTGCTAAAATTCATTAGATATAAAGTATTGTCTTTATGTTTAAAATCTTATTTTTTAGAGATGCATACTGAATATGTGGAGGTAAATATTACATCTATAATTTATTTTAAAACAATAAAAAATACATTAAGACATGGGGAAACATTTACAACTCTTAAATCTAGGAAATAGACATTGTTGGTGTTTATTATCCAATTCTACTTTCCTGAATGTTCAAAATTTTTATAATTAAGAAAAGAAGGGCTTCCCTGGTGGCACAGTGGTTGAGAGTCCGCCTGCCAATGCAGGGGACACGGGTTCGTGCCCCGGTCCGGGAAGATCCCATATGCCGTGGAGCGGTCGAGCCCGTGAGCCATGGCCGCTGAGCCTGTGCGTCCAGAGCCTGCGCTCCGCAACGGGAGAGGCCACAACAGTGAGAGGCCCACGTACCGCAAAAAAAAAAAAAAAAAAAAAAAAAGAGAGAAGAAAAAAAAATGTTGACACTGCTTCCAGGAAGATGAAATAAACATATTTTCCCTATCCCTCCCACTAAGTACAACTAGAACTCCAGACATATATGTAAAATAAACATAAGAACACTTTGAAGGATGGAGAGAAGGCAGACCGGCTAGGGACCTTGCAACCCAAGTTACACCACCATGGTGAGCTCCTTGGGTTTTGTTTTGCCTCCTATATCCCAGACTTGGAGCTGAAGAAGCCAGCAACCCAAAAATGCCAACAGGTGCAGACAATAAAAGCCCTCAACAAAACAAAAGCCTGTTCTGTTGCCAAAGAACCAGAAAAGTGGCAGCCTAACAAGACAGAAAACTTTTAGACAATAACCATTCCACTCCACACAAACACCAAAAAAAAACACAAAACTGAAAACACAATTCAGTGGAGGAAAGATAGCTTTTTCAATAATTTCTGCTCGAGCAACTGGACATTTATAGACAAATAAATGAACAACCACCTAAGTCTCACACCTTATACAAAACTTAATTCAAATAGATCCTGGACTAAAATGTAAAACTATAAACTTATAGAAAAAAATCGTAAGAGAAAGTCTTCTGGATCTAGAACTAAGTGAATTGTTTTTAGACTTGACACCAAAAGCACCATCCATAAAAAGAAAAATTAACAAGCCCAGACATCACCAAAATTAAAGACTTTTACTCTGCAAAAGACCCTTTTGAGAGATAAGATGTCAAGCTGTAGACTGAGAAAGAAATACTTGCAAACTACATATCTGACAAAGGACTAGTATATAGAACTCAAAAGAGAATAGTAAAAAAAAAGGAAAAAGAAAAAAAATGCAGTTAGAAAATAGACAAAGAGATATTTCACCTAAGAGGATATCCAGAGGGAAAAATAAGCACATGAAAAGAGATTCAATATTACTAGCCATCAGAGAAATATAAACTAAAACCACAATGAGATATCACTACATAGCTATCACTAAAATAAAAAACAGTGACAACACTAAATGCTGGCAAGGATGTAGAGAAACTGGATCACTCATACAGTCCTGGTGGGAATATAAAATGGTACAGCTGCTCTGGAAAACAGTTTGGCATTTTCTTAAACTAATCATGCAGCTACAATGCAACCCAGCAACTGTACTTCTAAGTGTTTATCCAGGAGAAATATTAAGACAGTCACACAAAAACCTAAAATAAATATTTACAGCAGCTTTCTTTGTAAGAGCTAAAACCTGAAAACAACCCAGATGCCCTTCAATGGTTGAATGGTTAAGTAAACTGAGGCACATCCAATACCATGGAATACTACTCAGCAACAGAAAGGAATGAACTATTGACACATGTAACAACCTGGATGAATCTCCAGAGAATTATGTTCAGTGAATAGAGCCAATTGCAAAAGGTTACCTACCGTATGATTACATTTATATAATATGGTTATATAAAGGTTACCTACTGTATGATTACATTTATATAACATACTTGAGATTGAAGGTTGCCAGTGATTAAGGAGAGGATGGAGTGGGAGGAAAGTGAATGTGACTATAAAGGTCAGTGTGCGCAGTCCTTGTGGTGATGGAAGTGTTCTGCATCCTGACCACATCATGTCGATATCCAGGTTGTGATACTGTACATATTACAGCTTTGCAAGATGCTACCTTTGGGGGAGACCTGGGTAAAGTGTACAGCATCTCCACATAATTTTTATAGCTAAGTAAATCTACAATTATGTTAAAATAAAATACTTAAGAAAAAAAGCTACCTGAAAAATGAAACGTGCAGGCATAACTCAAAGATAAATGCAGGTTCAGCTCCAGACCACCACAATAAAGCGAATGTCATAATAAAGGGAGTCCCATGAATTTTTTGATTTTCCAGTGCACATAAAAGTTATGTTTACACTATACTGTAGTCTAGTAAGTGTGAAATAGCATTATATCTAAAAAAAAACTATGTATATGCCTTAATTTTAAAATACTTTGTTGCTAAGAAAAAGTTAACCACCATCTGAGCCTTCAGAGAATTATAATCTTTTTGCTGGTGGAGGGTCTTGCCTCCATGTTGATGGCTACTGATTGGTCAGGGTGGTGGCTGCTGAAGCGGGGTGGCTCTTGGAATTTCTTAAAATAAGAGAACAGTGACGTCTGCCTCATCAATTGACTCTTCCTTTCATGAACAGTTTCTCTATAAGCATGCAATGCTGTTTGACAGCATTTTACCCACAGTAGAGCTTCTTTCGAAATTAAAGTCGATTCTCTCAAACCTTGCCTCTGCTTTATTAACTAAGTTTACGTAATATTCTAAATCCTTTGTTGTCATTTCAACAATCTTCACAGCATCTTCACCAGGAGTAGATTCCATCTCAAGCGATCACTTTCTTGCTCATCCATAAGAAGCAACTCCTCATCCATCCACGTTTTACCATGAGATTGCAGCAATTCAGTCACATTTTCATACTCCACTTCTAATGCTAGTTCTCTTGCTAATTCCACCACATCCGCAGTTATCTCCTCCACGAAACCTTGAACCCCTCAAGGTCATCCATGAAAGTTGGAATTGACTTGTTCCAAACTCCTGTTAATGTTGAAATTTTGACCTCCTCCTATGAATCACAAATGTCCTCAATGGCACCTAGAATGGTGAATCCTTTCCAAAAGCTTTTCAATTTACTTTGCCCAGATCCATCAGAGGAATCACTATCTATAGCAGCTTAGCCTTATAAAATATATTTCTTCAATAATAACACTTGAAAGTCAAAATTACTACTTGACCCATGGGCTGCGGAATGGATGCTGTGTTAGCAGCATGAAAAACATTAATCTCCTTGTATATCTCCATCAGAGCTCTTGGGTGACCAGGTGTACTGTCAATGAGCAGTTAATATTTTCAAAGGAATGTTTTTTCTAGGCAGGAGGTCTCAATAGTGGGCTTAAAATATTCAGTAAACCATGTCATAAACAGATGTGCTGTCATCCAGGCTTTGTTGTTCCATTTATAGAGCACAGGCAGGGAAGATTTAGGTATAATTCTTAAGGGCCCTAGGATTTCCGGAATGGTAAAGAGCACTGGCTTCAACTTATCATTATCAGCTGTATTAGCCCCTGACAAGAGAGTCAGTCTGTCTTTTGAAGTTCTGAAACCAGGCACTGAGCCACTGCAATTATCTTAGCTAGATCTTCTAGACCTGCTGGGTAACTTGCTGCAGCTTCTACATCAGCACTTCCTTCTTCATCTTGCACTTTTACGTATGGAGACGGCTTCTTTCCTTAAATCTCATGAACCAACCTCTGCTAGCTTCAAACTTTTCTACTGTAGCTTCCTCACCTCTATCAGCCTGCACCGAATTGAACAGAGTTAGGGCCTTGCTCAGGATTAGGCTTTGGCTTAAGGGAACGTTGCAGCTGGTTTGATCTTCTATCCACACCACTCAAACTTTCTCTGTATCAGCAATAAGGCTGTTTTGCTTCTTTATCATGCATGTGTTCACTGGAGGATCTGCTTTAATATCCCTCAAGAACTCTTCCTTTACATTCACAATTTGGCTAACTGGCACAAGAAGCCTAGCTTTCAGTCTATCTCGGCTTCCTCATTAAGCTTAATCACTTCTAGTTTATTTAAACTGAGAGACATGCGATTCTTCCTTTCACTTGGACACTTAGAGGCCACTGCCAGGTTATTAACTGGCCTAATTTCAGTATTGGTGAGTCTCAGGGAATAAGGAGGCACAAGGAAAGGGGGAGAGATGGGGGAAGGGCCAGTTGGTTTAAGTAGGAGCACACATTTACCAATAAAGTTCGCTATCTCATACAGGCGTAGTTCAAGGCACCCCAAAACAATTACAAGAGTAACAAAGATAAATGATTACAGATCACCATAACAAATATAACAATAATGAAAGAGTTTGAAATACTGCGAGAATTACCAAAATGTGGCACAGAGACACAGAGTAAATGCTGTTGGAAAAATGGCACCAACAGACATGCTGGATGCCAGGTTGCCACAAAGCTTCAATATGTAAAAACAAAAACAAAAAAAGGCAACGTCTGCAAAGCACAAGAAAACGAGGTCTGTGGATACTTGAGGACACTTACTGGCAGACCTCCACTAACACTGCGTCCAGACAGGAAGCAAGGGCTTCACAGCATCATCTCATTAACCATTCACACAACTCCAGGAGGTGGTGTTACATTCACTTTAAAGAGTAATCTAGGGAATTCCCTGGCTGTCCAATGGTTAGGACTCCGCACTCTCACTGCCGAGGACCTGGGTTCCATCCCTGGTCGGGGAACTAAAATCTCATAAGCCACGTGGCACAGCCAAATAAAATAAAAAAAATGAAGAGTAATCTAAAACACAGAGAAGCTACCTTACTCAAAGCAGCTCAAAGACTCCACGGCAGATGAGCCTGAGCCCACGTGCTGTGCAAGACTCTACGGCCTACTTAATTACCCAGAATGACCACTTTTCATCCGGGTCGCCTAAACCATTGTTAAGGGTCCTACACTCTCCTCTGGTCTTGAGCCTTTCTGATGAATTTTCCTTCTTTTCATTTGTCAGATTCCCATCGTTCCATTAACAGAGTATTTCCAGCCAGGCTCATTTTGTGCCCTTGGCTGTAATGCACTCTTTATAAGTATGACAAACTAGGCCCTGTAAATCAGACAAATCTGTGTTCAAATCTCAGCTAGCTTTACGTTGCTTAGAAGAACAAAAGATCAGAAATAACCCAGATGGCAATCAATCAAACCCATACCATACCACGTGGTCAGGATAGGACTGTCAGTCACAGGCCTCCTCCTTCCCCAGATGCAACCATGGCACATGAGAACCATGTGCCAGAATAATTCATCCTCTGGGCCACAATGATTGGTTCAGGTTTGGACATGACAAGCCGAGCCAATGAGAATCATCACGAGAACTTCTATGCCAGGGCTAACAGGAGAGCTGGCTTCTCTTTCACTGAAGTGACTAAGTTAGGAGGCTGTCACCTTGAGGATACTGGAGGCCATCTTGCCTGCCACAAAGCAGAAACCTATCCAAGGCAGGAAAGCCTTCTAAGAGCTGGAGAGACAACGAGCAATACTGACATTATTTGAGCAACTGGGTCCAACCAATGCCTGCAGCCAGATGCAGCCCTGCCCTGCCCAGTCACGTGAGCTAATAAATTCCCTCTGTGGCTCAAATTCATTTGAGTTGGGGCTTCTGTTCTTGCAAACGAGAGCCCTGGCCGACTCAGCAAACTATAGGTAAGGTGAAATGAACTAGGTTAGTCTTTCCCAAATTCGTTCTATTTATTGACTATCAGTGAAGAGACAGTTCTGTGGTCAAATAAATTTGGGACAGTCTGCGTCTTACAGGCTCCCAGTATGCATTAGTAGAGCAAAGACTGGGAAGCGCTGCGGTGAAGAAACTTAAACTCGCTGATCTTAGGAGTTTTCTGAATATTAATTTCTCACAGATCTCCTCTTCATGAGGCTGCAGACGGTACTGAAAACAGAAGGCCTGAATGAAGCCGACCCTCAGATCCTCTCCCACATTCTGTACACATGGATGACTTCATTCTCTTACCAGGAAATGGGTCTTTGCCCACATATCAATCTGTTACAGTGAATGAACTGCCCAGCCCCCTTAGAACAATCCCTCTACT
Source organism: Lipotes vexillifer (assembly GCF_000442215.2). Taxonomy (NCBI): domain Eukaryota; kingdom Metazoa; phylum Chordata; class Mammalia; order Artiodactyla; family Lipotidae; genus Lipotes; species Lipotes vexillifer. The sequence goes on along the minus strand of NW_006781879.1, from coordinate 161,267 downwards.
CTGACCTGCTCCAGCACAGAATGCCAGCCATGCTTCCTCTTCTTGCATCATCACTAATTGTCTCTTCACTGAATCATTACTATCTGGGTATAAACATACTGTTATTTCTCCCATTTGAAAAACAAAAACCTTATCCGGACCCCACTTCCTCTACTTACTAACTCCACCACATTTCTCTCTTTTAAAAGAAAACTCCTGGGCTTCCCTGGTGGCGCGGTGGTTTAGAGTCCGCCTGCTGGTGCAGGGGACACGTGTTCGTGCCCTGGTCTGGGAGGATCCCACATGCCGCGGAGCGGCTGGGCCCGTGAGCCATGGCCACTGAGCCTGCGCGTCCGGAGCCTGTGCTCCGCAACGGGAGAGGCCACAGCAGTGAGAGGCCCACATACCGCAAAAAAAAAAAAAAAAGAAAGAAAACTCCTTGCAAGAACTGTCTCCAATTTCCCCCTCCCATTCTCTACTAAACTGGACTTTCACCCCGACCACTCCACCAAAACACAACAGTGTACACGGTGGTCAATTCTCAGCCATCTCGCCTGACCAGGTCTGCAGCATCTGACACTACGGTCCATGCATTCCCTCCTAAAGCGATCTTCACTGGCTCCTGGAATCCCACACTCTGAGTTCTCGTCCTACCATGTCAACCACTCCCCAAGTCTCCTTTGCTGGTTCCTCCTCAACTCTCCAACTTCTCAACGTCAGAATGCCCCCAGGGGTCCGTTACAGGACTTCTCTTCTCTAGTTACAGACACACCCTAGGTGATCTCATCCAGTCCCAAGGCCTTGCAATACCAACTGTATGCTTATATAACCAGCCCCAGTCCTCCCCTGAACTTCAGGCTCAGATGTCCAACTGCCTATTCAACACCCCTGCTTGAATGTCTAATAGTTATTTCAGAATTAAAAGGTCAAAAACAAAACTCTTGATCCTCTCCCCACCTTACCCCACCTGCAACCAACATCACACCAGATCCTCCCACAACTTTCCCCATCTCGCTTAAAGGCAATCCCAACCTTCCACCCACTCAGGCCAAAATTCCTGGATCCATCCCTGACTCCTCTCTTTCCTTCACCCTAAATCCAATCCACCAACAAAAGCCTGCTGGCTTGACCTTCCAAATATATTCAGAATCTATTTCTGACCATACCCGCTGTTACATTCTTGGTCCAAACCAACATCAGCTCTTGCCTGGGTTACTGTAATAGTAACCCTGCTTCTACCCTTAATTCCCAAAGGACACTTGCAGCACGTAAGCCAGGGATCCCTTTAAAACCTAAATTCTTCTCAGGCTTCTGATCAAAACCTTCCCTTGGTATTCCATCTCAGAGTAAAAAGCCCCAAAGTAAAAACTGCTACAGAGTTCTACTAGGAGATAATCAGCTTCCTGTTACCTCTGTGACCCCACTTCCTTCCGCTCTCCCCTCTCACTCTGCTCAGCCACACCGGCACCCTGGCTAGTTCACACCCACCAGGCACACACTCATCTCAAGGTCTTCGTCTTGCCCGGAATGCCTTCAAGTCCTTTGGGACTTTGTTCAAATGTCACCAGTGAGGCCTTCCTGAGCAACTCCCACCTCACCACGTACACACACCTCCTATCCGCCTTCCCCGCCTTGTTTCCTTACCACAGCAGTTCACCACCTGCTTAGATATTACAGGGGAGCAAACTTGCCACCCCAAAATGTCTGCTTGCCACGCAGATTATTTTGAGCTGAAAACAATCAAGGACCAAAAGATTCAGGAAGAAACTCTGACCTTCCCCGTAAACACCTAAAAGAATGTAAACAGAGCACCTGTTCCAGGAAGGGAGTAATCACCACAGATAACTAGAGTATGAACTACGTGTGCAGACAGGCAGGAACCTAGCAAAGTCTGTTTGTTAAAATTCCTCTGTTACCAAACATTTGCTTTTCCATGGCATGGCAATTGCCTTCCTCCCCTCTGAGGTCCCAAACCACTACCCCAAGATCCTCTTTTGTCTTTAGCTGAAGACAGAAGGGTTTAAAGCAAGGGTTTCAACCACTTGGGAGAGTTACTGTTTGCCTGTGTCTCTCCCATGTATACATGTTATTAAACTTTCGTTTTATTAGCCTCCTGTTAATCTGTCAGTTTAATTCTTAGACCAGCCAGAAGAACCTAGAAGGGTAGAGGAAAATTTCTTCCTCCATGAAAATATCTTCATTATTTTGTTACTATCTCTTTCTACTAGGATATATACTCTCAGAGGGATGGAGGTGGGGGGCAGGGGGAGGTAAAGGCTTTTGGGTGCTTTGTTCACTGCTTTATCCCAGGTGGTGCCTAGAACTGTCTAGCACACTGCAGCTTCTCAATAAATACTTTTTACTGTACACTACCCAGTCTAACAAAATATGCCCCCTCTGCTACCTCCCACTCTGCCCCAACTGTAATAATCTTTCAGACATTCTCTAAGCAGGCCAAACTAGCTTCTGACTCAGGGCCTTCACACTTGCTGTTCCTCTGCCTTGAATATCATCCCCAGATATTCGTATGCCTTGCTGCCTACTTCTCTACTCAAATGACACCTTGGAGAGGCCTTTTCCTAATCACCCTATCTAAAATAAGCACACACTGATTAGGCACCCCACACATTCTCACCGGCCTCTAACCCACTTTACACTTCATTTTTCTTCATAACACTTACCTACCTGACTCCAGGTAGGTATATAAGTGCATCTGTCTTTCTCAGTACACTGTAAGCGCCATAAGAACAAGGGTGTCATCTCTTTTTCACCACTGTATCTACAACACCTGTAACAATACCTAGCACACAGCAGGCGCAGAATATCTGTTGAATGAATGGATAAATAAACACTTGCTTAAGCTGAATTTAGCTAGCCTTTCTATAACATAGGAGGAAATTCTTACAGTAGGTGGGAAGGTGAAATAAATACCTAACCCCTACAGTTTTTTCTATAAACTATGACTCTATGAAATAACAAAGTGAGAAAGGCTAAGACCAGGTAGTGCCTTTCAATGTTACTGAAGAACTACTGAAGGATTATAAATTGAATGACATATATTAATTTTTTTTAATTACACAATATTTACATCCCATACACAATTGCTTATGGATCCACTGAAGTGAAACAGTATGGAAGAAGAGAGATGAGAGGAGTCCACTGCAGTAGACATACAATATCAGAGTTAGGGAAGCAAGCAACACGGCTAAGCCTCTTACTTTACAGAACTGAAGTCCAGAGGAGCTAAAAGATTTGTCCACTGATAGAGCTAAAAATTAGAACCTAGGCCCTCTCTCAACACCAAGCTCTCCCCACATGGCTCTGCCTCATTGGCAAAGCACAAATAATACAAGAGTCTAAGGCAACCCTAAGAAAGAAAAACATCCAGAAAAAAATGGGCAAAGGCAAAACCGGCAACACACTTAAGAAATGTAAATAGCCGTTAAGCATAGGAAAGAATGCTCAAACACACTAAGGGCATGTGTTTAAACAAGGAGTTATTTTCCATCTACTCCACTGATAACAAAGACTGACAAACACCCAACTGTTAGCAGAAAGCATGGTAAAACTGACATACCCTTTCTGAAGGGCAATCTGGCAATACATATCAAACTTTAACACATATATCCTTCTGCCCAGCAATTCCATTTCCAGAAATTCACTCTAGGGAGACAAAAGAGACAAATATATAATGCAGAGGTTCCTAAACCTGGCTGCATATAATAAGCACCTGAACAAACTCATTCATCACTATTAATTAGCTTAAGTTCTTACTGCCAATGAACTGGTAAATGGAATTGTTAGCCTTCAGAAATTATTAAATAAGTGAATAATAATGAAAGTTTGAGAATAAAAGGAAAACAAGATAGTAGTTAAATGGAACAACAGGATCATATAAAGTTTTTTCTCAAAGGTAGAGGAAATCAAGTTTAATCAAGGAAATAAAAACAGTAAGTGAAAAAAGGAGATATTGAAAATGATGAAGAGAGAATAATATAGAGTACTGGTTACTTACAGAGGTGATTTATTAGGAGACCTTTAGAATAGCAAATACCCAGGCCCCATTCTCCAGAGTGGAATTTAAGGATGGGAAGGGAAAACCTGCCCAGGTGATTCCACTATACACCTCTGATTGAGAACCACTGTTCTCCTACAGCAAAGGTTCTCAGTCTTGAGTGTTCATTATAGTCAGCTGAGGAGCTATGGAAAATTACCGACAACTGAGCCCGGCGCTAGTTGAATCAATTGCTAGAACGGAGCCTGGACGTCAATATTTTTTAAAACTTTCCAGTAATTCTCATATGTGTTGCCACAGTTGTGAACCAAAGTCCTACACCGGTAGTTTTCACAGTGTGGTTCCCACACCAGCACAATTAGGGTCACTGGGGAACTTGTTAGAAATGAGAAGTCTGGGGTCCCACTCAAAATCTACTGAATCAGATACTCTGAGTAAAGCTCAGCAATCTTTAACAAGCCCTCCAGGTGATTTTGATGTGCATTAAAGTTTGAGAATCACTGTCCTAGAGTTATTCTTTCATAAAAATCATCTAGAATGCTTGTCAAAAATATATGACCTGGTCAGCTGATTTTCAACAAGGGTGCCAAGAAAATTCAATGGGGAAAAGGGTAGTGTTTTCAACAAATGGTGCTGGGACAACTGGATCGCCACATGCAAAGAATGAAGGTGGATTCCTACTTCACAACACATACAAGAATTAACTCAAATTGACTGCAGACCTAAATTTAAGAACTAATGCTATAAAACTCTTAGAAGATAAGATAGGTGTAAATGTTCATGACATTAGATTAAGCACTGGTTTCTTAGTTATGACACCAAAAAAATAAGCAACAAAAGAAAAAACAGACTGGACTTACATTTAAGACTTTCACATTTAAGACTTTCATGCTTCAAAGGACACCATCAAGAAAGTGAAAAGAGAGCTCATACAACTGGAGAAAATATTTGCAAATCAAATGTCTGATAAAGGTCTGGTATCAGAATACATATAGAACACTTACAACTCAACAACAGAAAAATAACCCAACGAAAAATATGAGCAAAGGATTTGAACAGACATTTCTCCAAAGAAGATATACAAACGGCCAATAACATGATGAGATGTCAACATCATTAGCTATCAAGAAAATGCAAATCAAAACCACAATGAGACACCACTTCACACACACTAGGATGGCTAGAATAAAAAAGACAGAGAACAAGAATGTTGATGAGGTTGTGCATTAGCTCACCCAGAGAACGAGAACAGAATTTCTTCTAACTGGAAAGAGGACAGGACCAAGCCTTAAGGAACTCCATATTTATCTGCCATACAGAAAAGAACCAGCCTATAGTGGAGATCAAGAAGAAACCACTAGAGAAGAAGAAAATCAGTGGGTCACAAAAGGAAAAGGAAGCGAGCATGTGAAAGAGGTGGACATGGTCAGCGCTGCTCAATGCAGATAATGCAAAGTTAAGTAAAATGAATGAAAACGTTTCTTGGATTTAGTGATAGGGAGATCTTGGCATTTCCGGATAATCATAGTGGCAAAATCAATAAGAGATTAAAATTAGGCTACCTTTCTGCACGTTATAATATGTAACACGTCACTCCAACATAAAAGGCTTAAAATAAACGAGTACCTTGATTATTCGCAATTAGTCTCAAATCTTCTTGAAAGATGAGTCTGGAAAATGAAAACTGATTAGAAAAAGCAAACTCGCAACAACTTCACAAGACCACAGTAAGGACTCTTTAAAACTACCTAAAAGGGATTAAACTCCATAAAAGTCTACTTTATACATCAGGGTTAATGATGTTCCATATTACTCCCAATTTCTTTCTGATTAGGCCAGGTGTGTTAACATCTGCCACATTTGCTATGACTGAGATCCAGCGTCTGGCCGTAGTTAATAAATACTATCCAGCACTACAATACGTCTGCGTGATTCAAGTAATACCGAGAACTACAAAACAGAAAGATGGCAATGAAGTAAGTATCCACATCACCTGACACACGAAAGACACGTGTCGTCCCGAGATTCAGAAAGAGGTTTTATCAGTAAACAAGAAGGAAAAGTGAAAAATGAAGACACCTAATCTTCAGACCAACTTCAGTTTAAATTTCTGAGATACAGCTCTGTGAAAGCTAGGTAACTGTGAAAGCCTTGTCCCGTCCCACAAACTCACTAACGCACCCGTCCCACAAACTCACTAACGCAGAAAGTGGCAAAACGAATGAAGTTAGATTTGACAATAAGCAACGAGTTCCCTTAAATACTCCTTACAGCCCTGCAGCACCTAAGGCCAAAGACCCGTCCTCACTCCTGGCAGCGCTACCTGCCTCCCAATTCCCCCAGCTCAGCTGGTAAGTTCCCTTTCAACTGCGAAACCAACCAGCAAACCTCCCGAGAAAGACTAAAACTGGGGAAACAAGGCTCCGCCGTAAAACGAACTCTGGCCAAACTCTGCCCCACACTGATCCACCCGCCACCCTTACCCAGCAGTCAGGAAATAACAAGCCAGCCAAAAGTAAGAGAACCTACACGCCACTCTCCGGTAACTGCAGCGACTTTAGATGGAGCTCGCCATGACACATACGTCCCGCCACGTTCTTTACGCATGCTCGCGGACGGTGGCCCGGAGAGATCAAATTACTGGAAGTGCGCGTTCAGGTTCAACTTGGTTTAGTAATGATTTCATTTAACGATTCTTTTGGTTGCCAGAACGAAAATAATACCTTGAAGACCTCGAGTTCTTAGAATCGTTTAGTAGCTAACTTCTCCTGAGCTCTTACTACGTGTCGAGTACTGTGATCAGAGCTTTCCATAAACATTATCTCCTCACTTATTTATTATTATACTTATTTTACAAAAGAGGAAACTGGGAGTTTAATTACATGCCCACAGTGATTCTGGTAGTAGTGACTGTCCTCTGTGCTAAACCCAACTCTGCCGGACTCCCAGAGAATCTGCTCTTTTCATTACATTTTACCAGCTTCCTCGACCTTTTGTGAAAAGAGGTCATATTAAAGAAAATGGAGAAGGGTAGAAAGATAACAGTTGGATTAAACTTAATATAGATCATTTAACACCAAGCAAGGTTTTTTGTTGTTTTTTATTGGTTGGTTGGTTGGTTTTAATGCTTAGAAGACAGTCTAGGAGCAGCAGTTTAGCAGAGAAATACAACTTTCATGGAGTATATACAGATTCTGACCTGGTTACCTTACATGAGTTATCTCACCTTATTATTCTTTACCCCAGACACTGACCTTGTTTACCAGAAAAGCATTTCCACTTTAGAAAGTGAAGACAATAGCCATGAACAGGAAGTCGAAATTATGCATGACTCTGGGTTTCACAGTGATTTGGGGCAATTGACTTATTTTGTAAATGACTTTCCTAGTGCATTTCCCTCTAGCTAAAATGGCACGCTTTGCTCATCCAAAAAAAAAATCTGAACTGTGACCTAAGGTCCACAGCAGTCTTCACGCAGCTGAATTAGAATTGTGTGTTTATGTTACCCCATCTCTTTCACTAGACCAAAAGTAGGCCCTGCGTCACCTTCTTCTTGGTGGTCATCCCACTGCTTAGCTCATAATCTTGCACTTAATAGCCTCTCAGTAAACATGTTGAATCAATGAATGATGGTACCCCTTCTCCCCAAGATCTGGTTAAGTTCAAACAAATTTCATTGAGTGCATACCATATGATATGTACTTGCTGGATGCTGGAGCTAGAAAAGAAGAAAGACACTCCCTACCACCCTTTCAGGCTACTGCAAGGATATAGCTTCAGTAGAGAATAGTAATCCCTATGGAAGATGAACGCAAGAGGCCTGTGGAGCACAACAGAGAGATCAGGACTTCCCCCAGGGGTGATGTGAGGGAAACGGACAAAGGTATTCCACACTGTGGAGACAGTGAGGGCCAATGCATGGGGGCCTGAAACTATAAACTATTGTACATTATAATAGCAAAAAAGAGTAAAGTTGGGTGATAGCAGAGAAGGCTGGAAAGGAAAGTGCAGGGATCAGATTAAGGTGAGCCTTGTTTGCTAAAATAAAGACATTAGACCTAATCCTGGATGTATTGGGTAGCATGAAAATGTCTGAGCAGAATATTCTCTCAGGAGGATAGGTTTGAGGACAACATTTCACACATGAAAAAATAGTGAAAAGCCTAAATCAAGTTGTTGGCTGTGAGCAATGGGAAAATAAAAAGGGAGGACAGAAGAGACTGAGGAGGTAAAATCAGCAAGACTTAGAGATTGATACGTGTAGACGAGGATACAAGGAAGTTTCCAAGTTTGGGGATAAAGCAACTGACACCAGTGCTTCTTTGGTGAAATCTGTCTCTTTAGGCACTTTTAATCTGAATTATTTGAAAAGCCAGTGACACTACCTCTAGGAATTTAACTTATGGAAATGCTCACAGTTATACAAAATGACATATGTGCCAGATTATTCTTTGAAAGATTGCTTGCAATAGCAAAAGACTGAAAACTCTCTCTGGCTTCTCAGTAGGGAATTGGTTAAATATCTTTATGGCGTCTACAGCTCCTGAAAAAGAAAAAGGTTGCATTTAATGCACTATCTATTCTTAAGTGGAAAAAGAAATTTGCAACATAGTGCATAGAGTGTATGACTATAGTTATAACTACAGTTTTAGACATGTATAAAATCTGTGGCAGAATATATAAATAATTGGTAACGGAGTCATGTCTCTGGGAAAAGGAACTGAGTGGCTAAAGGAAGATTTGCATTTCCCTGTATATCATTTTGTACCTTTTATTTTTGGACCATGAAGATGTATTATTTATTCAAAAAATAAATGGATGCATTTTATAAATAAAATGACATTTTATAATTTACTGGTTTATCTGTTACACTGTAGTATTTTCTTTCATATGAATATTTAAATTTTAAATCTTTTTATTATAAGATATACATAACATAAAATTTACCATTTTAACCGTTTTTAAGTGTACAGTTCAGTAGCACTGAGTACATTCACATTTTTGTGCAGCCATCCATCTCCAGAACATTTTCATCTCCCCAAACTTAAACTCTCAACCTGTTAAACAGTAAGTCCTTAATCCCCCTTTTCCCCAGCCCCTGATGACCACCGTTCTACTTTCTGTCTGTATGAATCTGACTACTATAGGTTCCTCATATAAGGGGAATCATACGGTATTTGTCCTTTTGTTACTGGCTTATTTCACTTAGTATAATGTCTTTGAGGTTGATCCGTGTTGTAGCATGTCAAATATCCTTTCTTTTTAAGGCTAAATGATATTCCATGGTATGTATATACCACATTTTGTTTACAAATTTTAAATATTTATGCCCTGTTTCTCAAATTAGATTGTAAACTTCATAAGAATAGACGCTCCATATTGTTATTGTTTTTTCAGCCAACAGTATAATATTAAATGCTTTATAAATGTTGGTGGTAGACAAACCAATTCGTGTATACAAAGACATCCTAAAAATGCAAGTGAATCTATAAAATAATAGTAAAACATAACATTTTTTGAGAACTTATATGTGTGTGCCAGTAACCATTCTAAGCCCTCTATGTGAATTATCAAATGTTTTCATCACAATGACTCTATAAGTAATCCTATAAATTAGGAGTACTATTATTATCCTCATTATCCCCTTTTTACAGAGGAGAAAACTGAAGCTCAAGCAGTCTGACTTCAGGGACTTTTTTTTTTTTACTCTATACTTCAGAAGAAAGAAACGGTATACTTTCATTAAAAATGCAAAATTTCAAATAAAGAAAAACATTGGAGAGAAAAAAGAAAAGAATGATAAGGGAAATGTGCAATAAAATCTATCAACCTTCAGAGTAATTAACTCAATCTTTTAATATTCTTTACAGTGAAAATCGAAGAGAAAATGTGGGCAATAATGAAGTTAGAGAATTCTTACCATCTCAGCCACTAACCAAGAAAGAATAAAATAAATTTATAAAAATTTAGGAGCACAGAGACTTCCCTGGTGGCGCAGTGGTTAAGAATCTGCCTGCCAGTGCAGGGGACACAGGTTCGAACCCTGGTCCAGGAAGATCCCACATGCCACAGAGCAACTAAAACTGTGCTCCACAACTACTGAGCCTTTGTGCCACAACTACTGAAGCCCGTATGCCCTAGAGGCTCTGCTCTGCAACAAGAGAAGCCACCACAATGAGAAGCCTGTGCACCACAACAAAGAACAGCCCCTGCTCGCTGCAACTACAGATGCACGCAGCCTAGAGCCTGTGCTCTGCAACAAGAGAAGCCACCACAATGAGAAGCCTGTGCACCACAACAAAGAACAGCCCCTGCTCGCTGCAACTACAGAAAGCCTGCACGCAGCAATGAAGACCCAACGCAAAAATAAAAAACAAAAAATAAATTAATTAATTAAAAAAATATTTAGGAGTACATATCTTATTTTTGTTTTTTTGTTTTTTGTTTTTGTTTTTAGGAGCACATATTTTAGATTTAGCTTATGATTTGAGTAATTAGCTAGTGTACTTATAAATTTGTTCCAATCAGTATCTTTTTATGATAAATAAATCATACATTTAATTCACTCTTGAAAAATGATAGTAAGTATATATGAAATTTTCTGTGTAGAATATTAGATAAGTTTAGTAGAATGAAATTTAAAATGGATTAATCTATTATATATGAGATAAAAGTAATGTGTTCTCAATTTTTAAAGATCAGCAGGTCAACGTGTATTATGCAAATATGTTATTATTTATGTTAGCTTCCCACCACATGTGGTGGAAAGCTAACTGGAATTTCTTAATTACAAAAGGATGAGGGGGCACATGAAAATTAATGCTAGACCCAGGGATTTTTATTGGATCTGATAAATTGTCAGAGTAAATTCCCCAGCTGGACACCATACAATTAAAGCAGTTTTTAAGCAAGGCTTTTCAGGTGTTTGTTTTCATAAAGGATTAAAAATAAGGAAATAAGTTAAGAGGTTATCACAGTGGTCTAAATATGAAACCAAGAAGAAAGATGGTGATTGTAGAAATAGAGAAAAAAGAAAGGATACAAGAACGGTCAAAAGAAAATTTGCCCCAAAAAGGTGAATGCTTCAATGTAGAGGATAAAAGGGAAGGACACTGATGTTCTTAAATAAACTGAGAAAAGATTATATAAAACATGATGTGAAATAAATTAGCCTGCTGTTGTCTTTGGGCTAATGCTGAATTTTCTCCATGTAATCTAACCACTAGAGGTCAGAGTGCTATACTTCTAATGTCAACTATTCTATTAATTTACACAAATTGGTTTGGCTCATTTCTGTAATTAATTGTAGCTTTTCCTTCTCCCACTCTCACTATGGGTGGTTTGGGGGCTGTTTCTGTGGCCCAGGCCAAAGCCAGAGATCACCACATTCCCTTGCCTCAGGGCAGGTAACCCATGCCAGGCCAGAGTGAATTCTGGGCTCTCAGTCAAGTGGGAGAATCTGTGGTTGGAGCTTCCAGGATCACCACGTGGAGAACACCTGCCTGAGACCCAGGCTATTTCGGAGGAAAGTAGAGCTGAGCGATGTAGGGAGAAACCAATAAGTTCTGAGGACAGCTGTAAGCCCCCTACATCCACATGCCTGGAGCTAGATTTACTTCTGAGCTCTTCAGTTCTGTGAACAAGTAAATCCCCCCTTTTTATCCCTGAAGCTAATTTGAGTGGATTTCTTTCACTTGCAACCAAGAGTCCTGGCTCATCTTATTTTAACATAATCTCTTAACTTTTAAACAGCTTATAACAGTTGTCTAACTCCCTGATTGCGAAAGAGACATATGATGTTTTCTCTGTCCTTCAGTAATATATGACTCAAATAACAAACTTACTGAGTTATATAATAATATATTTATTGAGTATATACAGTGCACCAAGGACGGTTTTAACACTCCGGAAAAAAAAAAACAAACCAGACCAAGATCTCAGCCCTCTTAACAGTTTATGTGACAGCAGGTAGAGATAGATAATACATAATAAATGTGATATAAATAAAAATTATATATTGTGTTCAGAGGTGATAAAATGGCCAAAAATTTGCTGCAGATTAAGGAGAACCAAGAGTGAGGATTGCAATTTTTAAAGATGGACTTGCAATTTTTAAGCCTACATTGGTAGGCTCATTGAGAAAAAGACCTTTAGGCAAAAGCTTGAAAAAGATGAGAAGGTTAGCAAAGGAATGTGTGGGGAAAGAGCATTCAAGTAAAAGGGACCAGCCAGTGGAAAGCCTCTAAGGGAAGAGCACACCTGCCATGTTCAAGAGATAGCAGGGTCCATCAACAGATGAATGGATAAAGATGTGATATATATATATGATGGAATACAACTCAGCCATAAAAAAGAATGAAATTTTGCCATTTGCAACAACATGGATGGACCTGGAGAGTATTATTATGCTTAGTGAAATAAGTCAGACAGAGAAAGACAAATACTCTATATGATACCACTTATATGTGGACTCTAAAAAATAAAACTAGTTAATATAACAAAAAGAAACAGACTCAGGTATTAGATAACAAACTAGTGGTTACCAGTGGGGAGAGGGAAGTGGGGGAGGGGCAAGACAAGGGCAGGGGATTAAGAAGGAACAAACTACTCTGTATAAAATAAATAAGCTACGAGGATATATCATACAACACAGAATACAGCCCATATTTTATAACTATAAGTGGAGTATAACCTTTAAAAATTGTGAATCAAAATTCTTGTACATTGTACACCTGAAACTTACATAGTACTGTAAATCAACTATACCACAAGAAAAATAAATAAATAAATAATTTTTTAAAAAGAGAGACAGCAGGAAGATCAGAGTGGTTGGAATGGAGTAAGAAATAGGAAAAGATGTCACAGAGTGAACAAAACCAGATCATGTGTGGCCTCATGGGCCACAGTCAGAGCTTTGGCTTTTACTCTGGAAGAAATGGGAGGCTTCAGAAGGTTTTGAGAGGAGGGGTGGATCGAGGATGTCAGTTAGAAAGCTGTTGCAATAATCCAGGCAGGTACTGACAGCATCCTGGACTAGGGAGGCAAGAGAAGGAGGTGATAAGAAGTGGTTAGGGGCTTCCCTGGTGGCGCAGTGGTTGAGAGTCCGCCTGCCGATGCAGGGGACACGGGTTTGTGCCCTGGTCCGGGAGGATCCCACATGCCGCGGAGCGGCTGGGCCCGTGAGCCATGGCCGCGGAGCCTGTGCGTCCGGAGCCTGTGCTCCGCAACGGGAGAGGCCACAACAGTGAGAGGCCCGCGTACCGCAAAAAAAAAAAAAAGAAGTGGTTAGATTCTGGACATATTTGAGGACGCAACCCGTACAATTTCCTGTAGACTGGATTTAGGGTATGAGAGAAAAAAAGAGAAATAAAGGATGCTGACTTCCAAGTTTGGGGCCTGGACTGTAAGAATTAAATTGCTATCAATGGAGACGGAATAGATTGCAGAAGGGGGAAATCAGGTTTCAGTATATTCTTAATTTGTTTGCCTTTAATTATTTTTTTCTTTTGAAATAACTTTAGATTTTTTTAAGTTGCAAAATTATTACAATTAATTCATGTATAACCTTCACCCAGCTTCCCCAGATGATAACATTTTACATAACCAAAGAATAATTATCAACACCAGGAAATTAACATTGATACGATACTATTAACATTGATATGATACCCAATCTAGGACAGTTCTTCATTCTTCCTTTGTCTTTCCTGACTTTGACACTTTTGAAGAATACAGATCAGTTATTTTGTAAAATGTCCCTCAATTTGAATTGGTCTGATGTTTGCTGATGACTAAATTCAGGTTACAAATTTTTGGCAATACTACTACAGAAGTGATGCTGTGCCCCTCTCAGCCCATCATATCAGGGAGGTACATGATGTTTATAGGTCTCATTTACCAGTGATGTACTTTGAACATGGCCTCTGCAATGTAAAGTTACTATTTTTCCCATTATTATTAGTAAGTGTCTCGTGGGAAGATACTTTGCGAGTATATAAGTATCCTGTTTCCCAGAGTGCATTTGCCCACCATTTTAGCATCCCTTAATGATTCTGGTAGACAAGAATTATTACTGTGCTATTTGACAAATGGTAATTTTCCATTTCCATTACTCCTTCTACTTTTATTATTAAATGAGCTTGGCCAAACCATTGGCCTTCAGGTTAGCGTCTGTGTTCTTTTGACATGTCTGCTTTTTTTTTTTTTTTGGCTGCACCGTGTGGCTTGTGGGATTTTAGTTCCCTGGCCAGGGATTGAACCTGGGCCCTTGGCAGTGAGAGTGTGGAGTCCTAACCACTGGACTGCCAGGGAATTCCTGCATTTTTTTTTTTTTTTTGCACTTCCTTATTTTCTGGCTCCACAAGATGCCCTAGGCTCATCTTGCACTTTCTCTGCCCCATCCCTGGAATCAGCCAGTTCTCCAAGGAGTAGTGGTTCCTTTTGGTGGGAAATGGTATTTAGAAACTGGACATGAGCTCATTGCTGTTGGGTGGCATTACTTCAGGAGCTCAGTTTTAAACCTATTAAACTTGAGATATCTATGAGACATCCAACTGGACTGTTAACCTGGCAGTTATAATTATGATTCTGAAGTTTAGGTGAGAAAGTTAGGCTAAAGATATAAATTTGGGAGTTACTGGCATATAGATGATATATAAAGCCAAAATACTAAATGAGATTAGAATTGATATAAAAAGGGAAGAGGGTCAAAGACTGAGGCCTGGGGGCACTCCAGTACTAACACGAGAGAGGAGAATGAGCAAAGAGAACTGGGAGGAACAACTAGTGAGGTAGGAAGAAAACTAAGAGTGTTGTACCCCAGAAGCCAAATGATAAAAGTATATCACGGAGGAAGGAATGATCAACTGTCAAATTATGCTGATAGGTCAAGTAAGATGAAGACTGAGAATAAATCACTGAATTGAGCAACCTGGAAGGGTAGTTTTGGTGGAGCGGAGTGAGTAAAAGTTGAATGAACTGGATTCAAGGGTGAGGAAGGGAAGAGAACTGGAGATAGGACTTAGAGACAACTTTGAAGATTTACTGCAAAGAGGAGTGAAAATATAGGACTGTAGCAGTGGAGAAAATGGGTTCAAAAGGAAGGAAAAAATTCTTTTAAGATAGGAAAAACAAGAGTATGATGATATGCTAAATGTGAACCATCCCTTGGAGATGGGGAAATCCACGGTATTGTACAGAGAGGGGGAAATTGCTTAAGTCGTATTCCTGAGAAAGGACAGTGACTATTTTCTAAGAATTATATAATAGTAACTGAGATATAAATATTCGGAAAATAAATAAAGGCTGTTCACCTAGTTTAAAAAAATCAAATACATTTGGCTGATGTTATTTTAAAAAAACACATTTAAAGAAATGTGACTTTTGGGCTTCCCTGGTGGCCCAGTGGTTGAGAGTCCGCCTACCGATGCAGGGGATGCGGGTTCGTGCCCCGGTCCGGGAAGATCCCACATGCCACGGAGCGGCTGGGCCCGTGAGCCATGGCCGCTAAGCCTGCGGGTCCGGAGCCTGTGCTCCACAACGGGAGAGGCCACAGCAGTGAGAGGCCGGCGTACCACAAAAAAAAAAAGAAACGTGACTTTTTAAAAACTAGAGCTTTCTAATAAGACATCAGCAGTGACCAAGAGTCAACTAAAATATTATACTGGAGATATATTTCACTGGCAAGCATCAGAATGTTGTCACTGCCAGGAAAATGTGGAAACAGAAAATCCTTTTTTTCTTTTTCTTTTTTTTTCCTTTTAACCATAGATACTCATGGCTTTTGTTTTTAAAATGCATTCATTAAATGCTCTCTATTAGTCATATCTTTCACTGGCTTCTTTCCAAATACTTTCTTACAAGTGATAAATCTGTAGGGGAAATTCAGAGATTTGCAATTCCACGGAGAGAAAATCTCTTTGAGAGTGAGCCACTCTAGTAAAGCCACGGGGGCTTTAATAGTCAGAAACTCTCTGCCAGAGAACAGAACAACTCTTGCGGTAGCTGATTTCATGAGAATATACTCCCTGAAGCTACAGAGAAACCAGGTTTAAACTGCAACAGCTAGGAGGGGAGGAAGAAGACGGAGTATCCAGTTTTGGATTATTTGGTTATTCTAAATTTCTCAAAGACCCCCTTGGGGTTGTTGTCCATTCAGTTGGAGAGTAATAGCAGAGATCAAAAGGGAAAGCAAGCCAGGAAAAAAATAAGGGAAACGAGACTTTTTGTCTTCTTTGTTGTGTTCTTATACTTACCTTCTTTAATTTCTCAACAAATGATTTGTAAGGAGGTAGAAAAAAATGTTTAGAAAAAAGGCACTCACTGAATAATTACAGCATTTATTTTCAAAGCATATATTTAATTATGTTATACGTAAACATGGGCAGAATTCATATCCTAAATGAATTTGCTCAGAGCAAAACTGTATTCCCTGAAGCTGACTTGTTTTGACAAAATTGTGATGTATTATTAGACAAATGATACATGTAAGTTTATTTAGTTGATTGCTGATTATCTCGGCTAATGGAGGGAAACAATGGTGTGGTTAATCCAAAATAATCTAAAGTCATTTATATTTGACTTTGAAAAAAAAATTTGATATTTGGCAATGAATGTGGATATTTTTAACATTCTAAGATTTTTTTTTTTAATAGATTATTTATGGCTGCTTTGGGTCTTTGTTGCTGCGCGCGGGCTTTCTCTAGTTGTGGCGAGTGGGGGCTACTCTTCGTTGCGGCACGCGGTCTTATTGCGGTGGCTTCTCTTGCTGCGGAGCACAGGCTCTAGGCACGCGGGCTTCAGTAGTTGCAGCACACGGGCTCTAGAACGCAGGCTCAGTAGTTGTGGCACACGGGCTTAGTTGCTCCATGGCATGTGGGATCTTCCCGGACCAGGGCTTGAACCGGTGTCCCCTGCATTGGCAGGAGGATTCTTAACCACTGCGCCACCAGGGAAGCCCGGTAAGATTTTTTTTAAACTTCAAATAAAGCAATGAAAACATACTGAGTAAAAACTTACTCAGATCATAGCCTAGCCCTGCATATGTTAAACTTTCAATAAATAGATGCACCAGGAAGTTTCTCAGCTTCCTTATCTATCATTTAGCAACTATATCAGATAGTCATTGCTTTCCTCTATCCAGAAGAACCTACACTAATTCTATGTGGTTCAGGTGGCCGTGGACTACTTCAGCCTCTACTAATGGGAAAGTGACCAAGACCAGTTCAATCAGAACCTAGTATTCCTCTGACCACAATACGTACTGGATTCTACGAGTACATATAACTTGGGCGAGCTCCGTCACCATATCCTAATCCTGGCCATAAGTTCATGGATGAGCACGTGGTAACAACTATCCCATGGTAACAACAGTCCCCAGCTGCCATTTTTATAAAACATTACCATGCCCTCTGTCCCTAATTGATCACTCTAGAGTTGACCTCTGACCAAAATTGGTCCAATCAGAGGTCTTTCCCT
>NW_006781879.1:131177-143741 GCF_000442215.2 Lipotes vexillifer | reverse complement strand
CTTTCCCTATGAATTCAAAATTGAGACTAAGAGAGTCCAATATCAGTTTTGACATCTAACAGAAGAGTTGTTTATAAGGGAGCTTCCATGTAACTGTGGAGAAGAGGAAGCTGTTCCAAAGAGAGAGAATGAGAGAAGAAAGAACTGTTGGGCAGAGAGAAACAGAGATGAAAATGGAGAGAGAAGTCCTGGAGTGGGTACAAACGTTAATTTGTTAATTATGTTAATTCATGTTCATTTCCTTCCTTGAAGCTAGCTCCAGTTGGTTTCTCATTGTCAATCAAGAATCTTTACTGATTCTGCAGCCCCTGAAAGTAGTTGAATGAATGTCTTGACAGAGAAGGCAGATGAATGTATTGACCCAGGGTTGGGAATCTATAGGACAGATATAATAGAAGGACAGGAAGGGAAAGAAATGGAAGGTACCAGTGAGAACACAGTTGAAGTGGCTGAAAATGTGGGTCAAACTGGATTGAGAAGAACGAGAATCCAAAATGGGATAAATCCAACTGGAAGAAGGAAAAGAGCTGAGAGACTACAAGGCATGGCTAGATGAGTTTGTTGCTTTGTGGGAGCCTGGAATCAAGGGGAAGGATGTGGTCTGAGAGTGAGATGTCAAAGGTAGAGGAGCCCCAAACTGTAACAAGGTCCAGGATGTGGCCAGGAGAGTGGGCTGTTGAAAGGAAGTAAGAGTTCGAGTAGAGATTAAGGAACTCTGACACTAAGAAATAGAATGTATAATTTACCCGGAAAAGTGGCAGAAATTAGGTAGAGAATGTGAACCAAGTGTCAAAGCCCTGGTGTATATGCATTTGTTAGAAATACAGGCAATTGACAGAATCAAAATTATACTGGAGATTTTAATTCTCCATTGTCAATATGAGAGATTGAGTGGATGAGGCATTGCATAAAAGGTCCTGACATCTTCAAACACAGAATTAATTGATGTTTGTAATAAATTAAATGAGGTGCAGGAATTCTATTTATAGTGCATACGTAATGTTCTCCAGGCCATCAGTTGTGATAAGAACAGAAAATAACAAAAATATAAAATCAAAAAACCCTAATTACATGAAAAAATTTAATTCTCCTAAACAATAGACTTATCAAGGAGAAAAGTAAGAATGCAATAAAAATCTATTTAAAAAAATAATAAAGTACTTCTCAAAAACTGTGAAATGCAGGTAAACTCTTCTTAGAAGAAAATATATGCTGGGAATTCCCTGGCAGTTCAGTGGTTAGGACTCCACGCTTTCACTACAGGGAGAGGGGGTCAGGGGGTGTCCAGGTTTAATCCCTGGTTGGGCAACTAAGGTCCCGCAAGCTGCGCAGTGTGGCCAAAAACAAAGTTAAAAGAAAAAGAAAATATATGCTTTAAAATTATTTTATTACTAATAGTTAATTAAATAAACATTAAATATAAGATCTTAGAAAATTTTTAAGGACTGGGTGAAAAAATATTAAAAGCATAGTAAAGTAAATTAGAAATTAAAAACACATGACACGGGCTTCCCTGGTGGTGCAGTGGTTGAGAATCCACCTGCCAACGCAGGGGACAAGGGTTCAAGCCCTGGTCCAGGAAGTTCCCACATGCTGCGGGCGGAGCAACGAAGCCCATGCGCCTCAACTACTGAGCCTGCGCTCTAGAGCCCATGAGCCATAACTACGGAAGCCTGCGTGCCTAGAGCCCATGCTCTGCAACAAGAAAAGCCACTGCAATGAGAAGCCCATGCACCACAACGAAGAGTAGACCCCGATCGCCGCAACTAGAGAAAGCATGCATGCAGCAAGGAAGACGCAACGCAGCCAAAAAGAAATAAATTAAATAAAAAAATTAAAATTTTAAAATCATATTTTAAAAAAACCAAAAACACATGACAAGTAAAACCAACAGCTGATTTTTTAAAAAGAGACTACTATAACAAATGACAGATATAACACAATAAAGAGAAAAATCAATAATTAGAAACAAGAACACAGACACGGTAAGCAAATAAAAAGGAATATAAAATTATAAAGGAAAGAAATTAGTATCATAAAAGAATTTTTGTAGAAATCAGGAAATGTCTATAAAATTCATTTTTTTAAATACCAGAAAAACCTGAAAACAACCCAATGTCTTTCAAGTAGTAAACAGTTGAACTTTGGTACATACATTTAATGGAATATTATTCAGCAAGAAAAATGAATGAACTCCTCAACATACACACAAATATGCTGCATGAAAAAAGACATAAATGGGTACATACTACATGATTGTATTTGTATGACATTCTGGAAAAGGTTAAACTATAAAAACAGAAAAGAGATCATCAACTGACAGGAACTGGGGGTAAAGGAAGGGCTGACTATAAACGGGCATGAGGGAACATTTTAAGGTGTTAAAAATGTTCAATATCTTAATAGTGGTGGTTGTTATACGATTTTGTGCATTTGTCAAAATTCTTAGAATTGTATACACTAAAAATGGTGAACTTTATTGTACGCATATTACACCTCAATAAACCTGGATTTAAAATGTTTTAATGGACAAAATATTAAAGAATAATGCTAAAAAGAAAAAGAATGTGAAAAGTGTTCTTATAAAAGAATATTCCATAGACTAAAATTAAAATGATATGTTAATAGTATGAAAACAGAAATCTAGATCAAAAGAAAAAAATTAAAGAAACTAGACATAGACTTAAATATAGGTGGTAGTTTACAACTATCTCTTCCTTTTCCTCTTTTCCTTCCCTTCCCTTGTCTTCCTCCCTTGCCCTGTCCTTCTTGAACAATTTGGTGAAAAAGTCATTAGACTATGAGAATGGAAAGTGGTAGAGCCACTCTGGAAAAGAGTTTGGTGGTTTCTTAAAAAACTAAACATGCTCTTATCAAATGACCCAACAATTGCTTTCCTGGGCATTTATTCCAGAGAAATGAAGACCTATGTAAACACAAAAACATGTCCACAACTGTTCACAGCAGCTTTATCTGTAATACCCCACAGTGGAAATAACTAACATGTCCTTCAATAGGTAAATGGTTAAACAAACAATGGTACATCCATACTGTGGATACTATCCAGCAGGGGGGACCCAGCTTAGGATGTCAGAGTTCGAGTTGGGTGAAGAGGATATCCGTATAGGACAGCACCAGTACCAGCCTGGCACAAAGTATCAGAGCCCTGGCAGCGTAAGAGTAATGTCTGCCAAGGCTGGGGGTGGGGTGTCAGATTCCAAGTGGGGTGAGGAGGGTGTCTATGACAAGGGAAGAGGCATGGTGGCCACAGTGGGAGATCGGTGACATATAAGAGCATCAAGCAAATAATATATTGAGGACAGTGGGAGCCAAGTTTCTCACTAACAAGAGAATTAGAAATAGGAAAACAGAGAAAATAAGGAAGAACCCTGTGGTACTGGATTTGAATTAGAGATGTCAGTGTGAACTCGTTTTTAATATATAGCAGTAGATATAGAAGAAAATAGAAATGGAACAGCATGTGTATATACATGTGTATATACATAATACATGTGTGGGTGTGATGTGTGTGTGTATACACACTAACTAGATTTTCTTAAGTAAAACAGGATGTTTAAATCTTAGGATGGTTCACGTTTCAGGCAAAAATGGATTTAGATCCTCAAATAATTTCACCCAGGACCAATTTCTCCCTCCACATCTTGACTCTGTCATTCATCTTGACCTCATTTTCATTCTCAGACTCTATCATTAGTTTCCAGGCCAATTTCCAGATTCAAATACAGAAGAAAAGAAAAATTACTTTTCACTCAACAATCTCAAAAAAAAAAAAAGTCTCATTGCATATCATTGGCTCTGACTGGGTCCTGTGCCTCTCCTTAGAATCCCTCTGGCAGGGGGAATGCAGTGCACTGGTTGAGCCACACCCACCCCTGGAGGCAAGGGTAGAATAAATTCTCTCTAAAGCACCTGGACTGGTGTGGGACAGGGTGGTCCCATAGAGAAAACTGGAATGATGAATGGGTGCTGGGTAGAAAAACAGATTTTCACTACTCAGTTCACTCCTTTCAGCAGCTCAAAATTCCCACACACCCTTCTTTCCATACATATAGCTTAAAATGTGCCCACACTTCTATACAGGAATATCATATGCAGTCAAAATACAGCCACTCCATCCTTAAAATAAGACAACTCAAAGTCCTGTCTAGTTGCTCCATCGAAATACATGTCTAAGTTCTCTGGGTGACTCCATATAATCTAGCAAAGCCCAACTAAAATGATAAAAATAACACAAGCACACACACACACACACACACACACACACACACATACACACACCCCCCAACATACCCAATATATAATAGTATTAACGGTAATGAGAGAACCAAACTGCCAGGATAGTCAAATCAACTGGTCATCACCCTGTGGTAACCATGGAAGAGCAACCAGCAGGTCTGCTCTCAAGAAAGTACATGCTGCTCAGCTGGGAAGAGTGCAATTAGCTACCAGATTCCTCAGCAGCACCTTCAGGACCCACCCCAGCTTCTCAGCTGAGGGGGGCTCTTTCTTAGCAACTCCCCCAGGCAATAATTAAGCCTGACAGGCTTATTCATATGTAGCCATTTCAGTCCAACGCAGACTACTCTAACTGCAGTTTTTGCTACAGAGCTGTCCATGGCACCAACCCAGATGTTCTGTGATCGGTGTTGTCAATTGAAGGCTTTCACTACCCAGCTTGCTCCCCCTTCATCTTTTACAGACATTACTCTAGTCTGATAAACTAGGAACCAACACAACACTCTATACCCAGGACCAAAGTACCTGGAGAAGAGAATCAGAAATAAAAGTGAAGTCATGATCTGTCAGTCATCTTCTGTCTTGGTTACCAAGCTTCCATCAACCTTTCTTTGGAAAAGGGAATAGTAGGGAAAAAAACCATACAGTGGTCTCCAGTCCATATACATCATACACTACTGGACAGGAACAGCTAGGTCTCGGTCTCCAATCCTGGCAATGGAGTGAGTTTCTTAATAGGCCAAAATGGTCCCTTTTCCTCCATGGCCACATTTGAGGTGGACATTGGGGAGGATTTCCCTTCCTGAGGTCACATCTCTTTAGCAACTAATAGTGTGGCAAGAGATTTAGACGTGAAATAGTCACTAGTTTTTGTTTGCCAGACTTGGAGTTTAGTTAGCTTTTGCTTCCATGCAATTCTCTGGGCTAATAAAAAGCCAGACAGCTAGTTGAGTCTAGAACTGGATCTATGGACTTCTGTTCCTTAGCAGCAGATTCCAGGGCTCTGTTTTTCTTCTACAAGCCTTAGCTTAGGGGTCTTCCTCTCCAAATCTGTCTCGAAGAGTTCAAAACGATGTTCTGGGGTAGGTAGGTGAGGCTATTCTGCTCCAGGCCTACATTCCAGCCACTTTTTTGGTAAATGGTAATTGCCCACCTTCTCAGTCAGAAGAAGTACATTAAGGGAGGTGGTTGGATAGAATCTGTGGGGTCAGGAGTGTTTTAAAAACATTGATGCTGGCTCTTCCATTTCAGATGAACCATTTTCAACCTAAGCCCTCCTTTTTGGAGCATAAGAACATAGGCCACAAGAAGTAGCCAATACACTCTAAAATTCTGCCATTGTTCTACTTTGTTCTCTAACGTTCCATCCTTTGGAGTCTGAGTCCCAAGATAAAATACACGACAGCCATTCGATCAGCTGTTTCCCACTTCATATGAAAGGTTAAGAGTTACCAACTTCCTGGCCCAGGAGAGAGGATCCTTCACTCTTCTTGAAACTACCCTTAACCTAGACGTTTCTACAGTTTAGTGTCCTTTACACCCCAATTCTCGTATAAATTTCTTCATCATTTAGAACTTCTTTTTAATTGCAAATAATAGAAAGCATAATCCAGACTGGCTTACATAAAGAAAGATAAGTTATTGGCTTATGTGAGTGAAGTCTTGATTAAGATATCGCTTCAGTCAAGGCTGGACTGGGAGGAAGGTTAAACAAAATGTCATCAGGAAAAGCCATTTCAATTTCTTGTCTCAAAAAGGTTGGGCTTATTCTCTGGCTCCATGGGGGTAACAAGATGGCTGCCTGTAGAAACACCTTCCCGTATTCAATTCAAATAAAATTAAAAAAAAATTGAAAGGTGTGCCTTTCAACGATCCCAGCAAATGTCTCATTTCTTTTTATTAGCTTGATTAGGTTATGTAACTGTCCCTGAACAAATTCATGGTAGCCAGGAGAATGTAATATTCTAATTAGCCAGAGTAAGTCGTATGAATTCTATTTTTTAAATTACAGCTTTATTGAGAAAAAATTCACATGCCATAAAGTTCATCCCACATGAACTCTCTGGAAGTAGGACATGGAATGAATGCCACCTGCAGCATCTGGACTGAAGGCTGAGGAGACAAGAATAAAATGAGCACTCTAAAAAGAAGGGTAAATGCATGCTGTCCATCAAAAGCTGAGTTTAGGGAGTATGAACTCATTTTCTAAGGGTCTCACCTGATATATTGACACTCTGTTCAGTTAAGAATTATCCTCTGGGTTGCCCCCAAGATGAAACACTCTGTGAGACTTGCCCTAAAACAACTCAATCATTGCTTTTCTACAAATGTTGAAAAGGTCTTAGTCCTGGTTTAGATTCACAGCCCTATCTGGCTCTGTGTTTTGCACAGAACTGACACAAAAGAAAAGTTTTCTGAATTTCCTTATTTAAAACACTTTATTTGTTTGAGGTGTAGTGCTAATTCTGTAATTCTCCAGCAACATCCTGGGAAGGCTGTGGGACTGACTGAGAAACAACTCTCTCAGCGCTTCCCAGCTAGGGCCTGACAACACAGCATGGTTCACAGGTGCACAAAATGTAAGGCAGAGATCAAGAGCCCAGACAAGGAACCAGACAGCCCTAACTTCAAATCCTGGTTATTCCACTTCCTAACTCAGTGAATTTGGGAAAGTCGCCTAAAGTCCCTGAACTTCAATTTCCTAATTGGAAAATTGAGATAATAATATCCCAAATGACAACCATGGGGATTGTAAATGAGATGACCTACGTATAAGGAGAGAGAGGAGATAACATTCCCTTGAATTTCTCTTATGATCTAGTACATGAGTTTGGAAGAAATACTTTGATGACTAAGATCCCAAGAGTCAAGCTCTGCCAACAAAATATACTGCCTTCTAGGGAGGGTGAATCCTACTGACTGAAGGCCCTTTGTCTTTCTGAATGTTGAAGAGGGTTTGGATACAAAATGTTTGATGGTTAGGAGCTGAGAGACGGGGTAAATCTGTGAGACAGAAGAAAAAAATCAATGTGGTTGGTACTGATGGGGTATTAGCATGCTGGAGCTGGCTCCTATTGGCTCCCAAGGGCTGATTGTTGGCATTTATTCCTAACTGCGTGTTCAGTGACATCATGTTCATAGTGTAAAATCAACCATGGTGGGAATATTTACACCACAGCAGTTGGCAACTCTACAAATAAGTCCTTCCCACCCCTGAAAGATCTGGCTGGTAAAAACACAACATTAGATAAAATATATCAGTTGCTTTGGAACAGAGATATCTAAGAGAGATTTATTTGCAGATTGTTTTCTTCTCATTCTTCCCTTGACATCTTCAATAAAGTCACTTTTATTCACTCTTTTTTTATGAATTCTTGAAGGAGACGAGGACAAGGGTACAACTGCTCTCTAAGTACTGACAAATGGTAGAAATAATTGTCTTTATCATCCTTCATAATAACAAGAAAAATAGCGCCTTTTCTTCCCCATGTGGGTGCTAATGGAGCTACCTTCCTCATGCAGAGTAGATTTCTTTTCACCTGCTTCATGGCAGGATGTGGTTCAGGGCTGCCAGTTATGAGAGGCCATTTCTCCGTCTGAATCCCACATGAGCAGGAAAGTTCTCTCTGTGGTAGTGACGTGTAAACTGAAGCCTAGAATAAGAAGCCAGAGGAGAGGGAGAGTGTGAGGAAGCAAGGGAAAAAATTCTAGGCAGAGAGAGCTGCAAATTCAAAGGCTCCAAGGTGGGGAAAAGGGCCAGTGAAACTGGAATGTATGAATGGGAAGAGAGTGGCCTGAGAGGAGGTGGGCAGAGATCAGCTATGCTAGCCCTTCTATACCATTAGCCACCAAGAGAGGTTCATTGGCCTCAAGGAACCTGTCAGCAATTACAGTGTCAAATTTCCTGATGCTCAACATTGACTAAAGCTTGGTTGACAGATTCAATATTAATAAAGGATTGCCTTAAGGGTATGGAGGGCATGCTTGTCTCTAAAAATCTATCTGTGGGTTAAGTCAGATGAGCTGAGAGCAGAATTGCACTGCTGAAAGGTACGATGACATAATGCCACAAGGCCAGGTTAAGAACATATGGCAGCCAGTGTCCAAGATGACCCCCATGAGACTCAGCTTTATATATTTCCCCCTCACATTGAATCCGGCTGATCTGTATAACAACTAGGATATTAAGGAAATGACCGTGTGTGGTTTCTAAGGCTTGGACATATAAAAACAGTGTAGCTTGCATCTTTTTCTTTCTTGGATCATTCACCCTGGGGAGGTCAGTGGCCATGTGATAAGGACACTCAAGCAAACCTATGAAGAGGTTCACATGGAAGGACTGAGGCTTCCTGCCAAAAGCCAGTACCAACATACTGACCATGAGTGAACTAACTTGAGGTGAATCTTCTGGTCTCAGTCCAGCCTTCAGACGACTGCCGCCCTGGCTGACATCTTTGCTGCAGCCTCATGAGACCCCTGAAGCCAGATCCACCTAACAAAGTTGCTCCCCACTTCCTGATCCACAGAAATCGTACGGGATAATAAATGTTTACTGTTGTTTTGAGCCAATAGGTTTTGGTATTTGGTTATGTGGCAATAGATTAAAGCAGACATTAAAAGAACAACCCTAATAAACCAGTTGCTACAATAACAGTAACACTGTTTATTAAGGGTATTGTCTGTGAGTTTGGGCAAGTTACTTAACCTTCCTACCCCTCAGTTTCCTCATCTGTCAAAGGGGACTAATTAATAGTGTCCATCTTTCAGACTGTCTGTAGCATTAACTCTAATAATAGATGTAGATATTTTAAAGAATAAAATGGAATCATAGAGACATAGTAGAAACTCATTAAATATCATCCATCTTTATTACTATTTGCTGTTATTGTTATGACTATTATTTTTTTAATTTTAATTTTAACCAAATCTGTTTCTCCTCCTGTTTTTTCCCGAATCAGTTAGTAACATAATGATCCAGACAGTCAAAATACCAGAAAACTGGATATTATCCTTGACTGATTTTATTCTTACTCTTTATCCAGTCAGTCACTATGTTCTAATGATTATATATATTAAGTACTTTCAGACAATTTTCTTTTATTTTTACGCCCACTGCCTTAGTTCAGGCCTCCATCAACTCCCATCTGGACTATTAACTAGTTTCCTGCCTCTAATCTTATTCCCCTCTAACCTGTTTTTCACATGGCAGCCCGTGACCTGTCTACAACACAAACATGAGAAGCCCTTCCCTGGTGAAACTTCCAGTGGCCCCCTGACAGCTACATAGAGTCCAGTCTCCTTAGCATGACCGGCACGGCCCTTCAGGATCTGGCTGTCGCCTGTCGCTCCTCAAATGAACACAGTGTAACCTAGTGTTAATTCCCTTATTTGTTACCTTTGGTGCCTGTCTTTCAAAGTGTTGATTTTCCTCAGATGTTTAGTGGTTCTTGCTTTGTTTTTACTTTTTTCTTTCCTGTTAATATTTGCTGTGTGGACCTAGGTTAAACATCTTATTTCCACGCCCAAATAAGACTCTCTGGTTACCTATCAGTGGGTTCAAGTTTTGATCACAGAAAACTATTTTTGATGATGGCAGGTGAGAGCTGGGTCATGTGGCAAAAGGAGTATTCACACTCTGACACTTGGGCATAAAAGACTCTGCACAAAAATAAATTATTAAAGAAAATACAGGTGCCTTTCCCACTCAGGCTAGGCACTCAGTCCTGGCCCAGCAACATCTGCATCCCTAAACATCTGCTGTCATGCTAACACTGTTCAAGCCCCAGAGAAACACCTTTCCTCATGTCCGTGACCTTGAAAAAAAGGGCAATGCTGTCCAAATGTCCTGAATGTTTGTGAGTTGTGCCCTATCGATTTTGGAAATGGGTATTGTTTCAGCAGGGAGAATTTGAGAGGCAGAAACACTGAAGAAAGAGAAGATACAAATTAGTAATTGTGACAAATCCTTCCTCTCAAGATGAATGCAGTAGATTCTTGCATAATGAAGGATTATTCTCTAAGAGGGCTCAGCATCCATTTTCTTGCTTGCCTTTGTGAATCTGAATGTTCTCTTAAATTAGCTCAACATTTGAAACAATTGTACATGACAGGTGAATAAAATTTCCCAATATTAAATAATTCATATTACTCTTAAAGTTGCATATACACGCATGTTTAGGCATGTCGCATGATGCTGATTCTTTCTATTGGCAACCAGATGGACCATGAAAACTAAATATGTGACTAGCTTTTAGTGTATTTTATTTTAAAACTAATAACATTAAATAAATTTTAAAAATTATATTTAAATTTCAGCTTTAAAAATAATTTGATTTTAAAATTCAATATTTATTAACTTTAATTTGTAGTTTGGCATTTAATTTTAATAATTTAAAACACTTTATAAAATAATAACATTTGGGCTTCCCTGGTGGCACAGTGGTTAAGAATCTGCCTGCCAATGCAGGGGACACAGGTTCGAGCCCTGGTCTGGGAAGATCCCACATGCTGCAGGGCAACTAAGCCCGTGCACCACAACTAGTGATCCTGTGCTCTAGAACCCATTAGGCACAACTACTGAGCCCACGTGTCACAACTACTGCAGCCCGTGCGC
Source organism: Lipotes vexillifer (assembly GCF_000442215.2). Lineage (NCBI taxonomy): Eukaryota > Metazoa > Chordata > Mammalia > Artiodactyla > Lipotidae > Lipotes > Lipotes vexillifer. The sequence continues at coordinate 132,871 of NW_006781879.1, read as the reverse complement.
CTAGAGCCTGTGTTCCACAGCAAGAGAAGCCACTGCAATGAGAAGCCCACGTAGAGCAACGAAGAGCAGCCCCCGCTCACCGCGACTAGAAGAAAGCCCGCGTGCAGCAATGAAGACCCAACACAGCCAAAAATAAATTAAAAAAATAATAAACAAAGAAGAAAAAATACATTTGAAACCTTATATAAAAATTAATTTTCATATTTACTTTAATTTACACATTTCGATTAAAATAATTGAAATTTTGTACATTTCAAATATAATTATATTTTATTTTTAACCCCTCAGATAATGACTGCCAATAGAACACAAATTATGTGAAAATATTGATTATAATCTGAAATGGTCAAGACAAAGAAATGTTATGGGATAAATACATAATCATTTATGAATTACAGATTTTTTTTTACACATTTAAGCATGATTGGTCCATCAACTGAGTATCCAGACAGATGCAACACTATTAAAGTCAGACACCTTTGATATTTTGCAAAACCATGGCTTTGCATATACTTTAAAAAGTTTTGTTATGAAGGAGTATTTGTCGTTTAGAAAGATAATACATACATAATATATATGCATGTATGTATGTATTTGTTTATATACAAAGAGAGAGAGAGAGAGACTGAGGGTGATTGTGGTTTTGGAGATACCTTCCTCTTACCTGGTGCCTTCTACCTATCTTTTGAAATACAATTCTCTCTTTAGAGAGCCGTGCTCATGACCTTAATTTGGAATCTTTCACCCTCTATAGTCTTGGCCAAAGTCTAGAGTTACCTCTGGCGCCTTCTTGCTTTGCTCTCTGACCCAAATAGCATGATAATTCTAACTCTAACCCTAACCCTTCCTTGCCATGCTTTGAGAAAAACATTCTCAGGCCTTTTTTCTGGGAACAAACTTTGCTAGAACATAGGGAGGGGAGGGAGATCCAACAGATACTGCTGTCCCAAGTCAGATCTTTCAGTAATTGTCATTATGATGTGTCCAGGCTCTATTTTTCTATTTATGGACAACAAACTTGGGGTTTCCCTAGGAAAATCCATTCTCACCCTTGAAATGTCACTGAAGTGACTTTCTCCTCTTTGTGCTTTGGCTACAGCTTCTCCATTTTGTTGCTTTGCTAATGTGATGCTATAAATGTTCTGTTTTCCAGGAATTCCTCAACTCTTTTATCTGCTGCCTACAGCCCTTCTACATTTCTAGTGTCATTATGAATTACTGTTTTTAAAATATCTTTCCTGACATTCCAATAGGCGTATGCATGGGATGGAAAATCATCGTGTTAGCGTTATCATCTGAATCCCTAAACATTTCCTGACATTTTAAATCTCATTGCCTGTACTGGTGAGCTCTGGTGATGCCAAAATGCTTGAGTTCCCTTCTCGTACACTCTGCTGTGTCATATGCTTCTGTGCCTTTAGTCCTCTTGTTTTTCTTTCTCATTCAAATACTCTTCCTGCCTTTCTTCCCCTGGTGAACTCCTACATATCGTTCCAAACTCAACCCAAGCATTCTTTCTCCAGAAAAGAACTAACCAGGTAGGTAAATAAATAAATAAAATAAGATTTCTAAGACACCCTAGTTTGGGTTAAGTGCCCCCTTCTCTAACATCTGTCTGCGGTCTATCTGAGGTTGCCGGATAAAACATTTGGGAAACACTTACGCTAAAATGTGTTCATTGTTTCTGAAATTCA
>NW_006781879.1:130359-131152 GCF_000442215.2 Lipotes vexillifer | reverse complement strand
TGCTTTTGTTTTTGTTTTCTAAATCTGGTAACACAAAGTATCTCCTCACTTACTATACCGTGTAGACTTTATCTGCTTACGTGCGTACCTCTCCCCTGGGTACTGGAGGTTCCATGCAGGAAGGGACTTTATTTTTTGGTGGGGAGTTGTGTGGTGGTGGGATGAGAACCATACCATTTTTTTTTTTTTTTTTAAATCTCTATATCCCTAAGTGGCTGACAAACTGTGTGACATGCTAGGTTATTATATTAGTTAAGATCTTCTGGTTGCAAGTAATACAAACAAACTGAAGCCCAATTAAGCAATGAAGAATTTATTACAAGGAGAATTTCAGGGCCAGAGTGCTGCTGGCTTCAGGAAGCATGTGGAACTCACTGCTCTCTCTTTGTCTCTTATCTTCGTTTCTCTTAACACTTAGAGCTCCTTTTTCTTTAATTGTCATGGCTTCCTCTGCTACTCAATTCATGTAGATGGCTACACAACACTCCTGAGTGGTTACATCTCTTCCATTCAAGAAATAGACATGAATTCCTCTTAACCCCGATTCCAACTCCTGGAGAAGAGACTGCATTCAGCCAGCTGAGTCTAGGAAATGAGGGGTCATGTACTATAATAATCACAGGACCCACCTGTGACCCTATGGTTTAATATTGGAGGAAGCACAGACATGATTTCTACTACACAGATGCTACGTTAGTCAAGTTCTCCAGAAAACAGAACCCATAGGATGTGTATATGTATATATATACACAGACCACTCTTTTTTTTTTTTTTTTTTTTTTTTTTTTTTTTC